>NW_009923852.1:7268-25090 GCF_000696875.1 Nestor notabilis
TATATCTGCTGCGTTATGTTATATAAGAATATTTCTTTGTTAACGGCACCTCTGAATAGCCTGTTACTACACTGGTACCCTGCCTGTGACTGAGAGAACTTAAGCAGAGTTTGTTTGAAGAACATTTCTGTGAGATGGCAGAAACAACAGAAAGAATAAAGTTGTTTCTAAATTCCACTTCTCATGAGGCATAATCAATGTGCTTTTTTTCTGTTGATGACTTTCATAGTGTATCTACCATTTTCTTTATGATCTGCCTTTTTGCTTGTCGGAATAAGAAGGTAGAAAAATCTTTGGTAGATTACTTGGATACGTTTGACATAAAACACTGACCTACAAACAGAAATGCAGGTATAATATTTATGTGGGTAGTGGCATGTTCCTTCTTCTGAAGAAATGTGTATTGCTGTGCAATGTATGTGTTCTGCTCCGCTGGACTCTTCAGCTCTATACTAATGAAAAGCTCTCTGTTTATTTGTCCTCTGATGCTTGTCACTTGGGTCAGGAGTATTGTTAAGTGCAGATTCAGAGGAGAAACATGCTTCTACATGTGCAACTTTTAATAATGGTTGAAAGGCATTTTATAAGAACACCAGTTTCTCCTTTTTAGAGATTTGAAACTAATGTGTTATAAAGTCAACCAGCCAAGCAGTCAACCAAAAAAGGAACCAGCCGCTTTCACAGAGAGTTCCCACAGATTCTTTTGTGAACATACAGGCTGCGTACTGTGTAAGCTAATGTAAACATCTTAGTTGCTATCACTGTGAATTTGCAGTAGGCAGTAGGCAGCAGGTAGGGAGGAAGTTGTGTGCCTGGAGTGATTGTGCAACTGGAAGGGGGTTGCAGTTATGTCTGGAAAAGCAGATAATGCTCTGCAGAGTTTGCTTTCCTCCTAGTGTTATGCTTAAAACTGTCATGTGCTAAGCCTTGTATTTTTATTTTTCTGTGTCTGTCTCCAAAAGAAGACTAATGTATTTCTTTCAATTTTGTTCCTAGCATGCTTGAGATGTATCTGAGCAGTGAGGCCCCCCACACGCACAGCCCCTAGAATTCGTTGCCTGCCTCGCTGAGTCTTGGTGAGTTGTCTGTATCCTATTGCGTTTAATTGGATTGTGTTACAGTTTTATCTTCTTCACTGGGGAATTTGATGAGAGATGTCTTAAATTGATTGTGTGGGTACAGCAGAACAAGCCTTGGTTTTAAGTAATATATAATACTATATAGTGAGTTGAAATACCAGCTTTTTAGAGACTTTAAAAAATAATGCCCTGACTGGTTATGGAAGCAGAGACCTTGCTTTAGTGCCAAAACCAGGAATGGGACTTTCTGCTGAAGAAAGGCTGAAGGGATCAGCATGTGATGCTCTTTCACCTTAAGTTTGTTTGATATTTTACACTGTAACTAAGGAATTGACATTTTTTGAATGTGCTGATTATGGTCTGTCTTATGGCAAAGGTTGAGTATGAAATAATACAAGCTTTTCCATCCAACTATCTGCACTAATAAATTACTTAAATTGAGGGTTGAAATCGGTATAATGACACTGATGACTTAAACTGCTTGTTGCTCAAGAATTACTGTCTGATGACTCCATCAGGCAGTGCTGTGCCTGTTTGCTCACAAGAAGGGATAATACCACTGAGAATTAGAAAAAGGGACCCCTGCGGATTGTTTAAATGCAGACTAATAATAGTTTGGTAGCGCTGTGAAAGAAAGTAGACTATAAATGCCATGGTCTTATTTTAGGTATGTTTAATATATCATCATATTCATTTGGTATAAATTTTTTACAAATATGCATTTGAGGTTTTATGTGAGAACCTTTTCAGGGTAGTCATGAATAAATGTTGTCTTTTAACACGCAGAGTGACTTATTAAGGTCAGAAATATGTATTTTTGAGGCTTGCATGCTAAATATAGAGGTGGGAAATGAGCCTGCTGAAAAGGTTTTTACTTGTTTGGGGGATCACTTTATAAAATGCCAACCGCTTATGGGTAAAATTGCGTATGTCCACATGAAGTATCATTTCCTCTTTTGTTAATCATGTTGAGCAGATTTTGCAAACTAACAATGCTTTTCTTTAAACTTACTGATTTTTCAAGCATCAGTGAATGAAAACAGATTAGGAAGCTTTCCAGTGCTTTTCTGTTTTTTCTGTCTTTTCCCTTGGCTGTTCTGATAAAACACTTCGTAGTTCATTGCGTTCAATGAAGTTTATAATACTGGTTAATAGTTTGTTTATGTATTATATTAACTTGAAAATGCTCACCCACATAGATGTTATTACTTATTTACACTTATTACTTACACTATATTACTTATTATTTATTTACACTACTTATCTGAGCTGCATAATGATCATAATGTGCATGTGCAGGTCTTCTCAATAGTAAGCTGGTTTTGAGATCGTTGAAGCAAATTGTTTTTTAAAAAAAAAAGAAATAGGAATCTACATTTTTTTTATTATTCTAGTGAATAGGACTCAATGAGCTGGGTATCTGTAAAGATAGACACAAATGTAATTGCCAATATTCTCTAAAGAGAACAGGAAATCTTGTTGTCAAGTTGACAGTATATTTGTTTTCAACTCTCAATTGTAATTTTCCATTAAAAAAGAAATGCATTAGGTAAAGATTGAAAAAGGTAAATATTCAAATAAAAAGCAATTTGCATATAGTTGTCGTCCGCCCCTCCCAATTAATACATGTATATATGTGGGGGTAAAAAAGTCCTTTCTTTTGCTCAGTCTTGCCACATTCTGCACCAGAATTATAAATTTCCTTATAACTGTGCCCAAAAGTAATGTAGTACTTTTATAGATACTGTCTAAAAAACAGTTGCTGTTTTGGTAAGTTCAAAACCTTTAATAAGAACAAATAGGAGATAAATTTTTGTATATAAAGTCTATGGTGATGACAGTAAGGAAGAAACCACTGTAAAAAGTGGATCTCATGAAAAACAAGGGTGAAGTAAAGAGGTAGTTCTCCACTCGAAATACCCCTTTGCTCTGAGGTGGGTAGTTAGCCATGTGTTCATGCGATAGACAGTTCAGGAAAAGTAGGTTGCATAAGACAAGGAATAGTTTAAAATACTGGTTCCTTTGGTTCCTCGGAAATTCTTCCATTGATTTCAGAATGCGCAGGACAGGATGTCAGTCCTGTTGAGTATAAGGAGATACTCGCATGTTCACCTTCCTGAATGCGCAGGACAGGATGTCAGTCCAGTTGAGTATGAGGAGATACTCACATATTCACCTTCCCCATCACAAGATCAGATGTGTTATGAGATATTTTAACCAGTACACCCATCTGAAATTATACTACTGTCTGAAGGATATCTCAGTTGGAGTTTCATTTAAGAAATCTGGGCCTTGGCTTTCGACTGGAGCTCCTTGTGGAATAATAGATGTTGGGTTTGACTGTGTCTTGTGAGACTGCACCACCGCTGTGACTGAAACTGTGCATGTTCAGCCTATCTACAACTGTTTTGAGTTTTTTGGAAAGTGAAACCACTCCTAATACTTACTGGACCTATTTTTATATGGTGTAACAGATAAGAGTGTGAATCTTGGACTGGTTAAAAGGCTTTAGAATATGTGTATATGAACTGATAAGAAATAATAGAAATGACAGAATTTGTGGCTGCTCCCTTGGAATGTTGTTACTTGGCATTGTGGGAAGTATCTGCTGTGTGCTACCAAAAAGCCATGCAATTAGGATGGTGAGAAGTATAGACTTAAAAAAAAAAACCAACAAACAAACAACAAACCAAACAGTTAAAAATACTAACTTTAGTTCCTAGTCTGAAGTTTTCAGTCAGAAACATTCCCCCCCTCCCCCCTTTTCTTTTTTCGTGAAATGGCTTGCTTTGTAAGGAACACGCTGCAGCAAAAAAGCAGCATAAATTAGAGAAATCTCAGTTTTCTGTCACTCTCGATCTGGAGAGTCTGTTTTAATCTAACTTTGTAGTGATTTCATTGGCGTTTGTGTTGTAGTTAGTGTCAAGTATGATAGATAGAAAATATTTGTGTGTCTCTTTGTTCTGAGTTATAGTGCTCCTTATTGTTGTTTACAGCAGTAGCAGATAAAGAAAATTCTGACAGATGTCTCTTTTTTGACTGTGTCCTCCTCATACATCTGTGTGTAAAAAGAATGCTGTCAGAAAATAAAGTGCAATACTGAAAATAGAGTGCCTTGTTGAAACAAGTTTTAAGAGCCTTCAGTATTAGCTTAAGGATGCAAGTGAGGGACCTCTGGTAGGTTCTAAATATCAAACCTGAATAAGAGAGAGTTCACTTCTATCAGTATGCAAAGCCAAACTGGGATGGTGCCTATCTAGATCTCTGGAGTCAGTTCAGAGCACCTTAATTCCCTCAGGAGCTGTGTTTCTGAACTACCCGAAATAAAATACAGGTATCAATCACAGGTATGGATAATCTTTACTGAATCAGGTCGTCTCATTTGCAGAGGAATCTGAGAGAGAGATTTAATTTGTGTTGAAGTGGTTTGTGACAAATAAAAGGAATGTGTTCCCATTCCTAGACCTTGAAGCTGGGGAGTTGTTTTGCATGAAATATGATGAGATTTTTCTGTTTTCAGTCACTCCAGTAGCGACACTAGTTAACATGAATTGCCTATAAAGATGCCTGTGAAAGTGGATGCTTGATTATAGTGAATTTAATGCAATCAGCATTAAAATGATAATCTGAGAGTGAAGTTCTGTGTGGGTGGTACAATGAGAACAGAACTATTGAGAAATGAGCATCTATTAAGATTTATACAATTGCACCCCACAGTTGGTGGGTTTTTGTTGGTTTTTTTTTTTTTTGTGTGTGTGTGTCCCAAAATTGGAAAAAGGAGCTTATGGAAATCTTTGATTTATATTTGTTGGAAAAGCTGAAATTTACACAACGGTAATACATTGCATTTACTTTAAAAGTGATGAAAATGAAGAGTATTGTAAAGAGAAATCTCATCATGCTTGCAACTAGCAGAACTAGATCTGTTAATAATGAAAGCAGTTTTAAAGTACTTTAGTTTTGAGACCAGTATTATATAATTGCATTGTAAGTGTGGAGTAAACCATTCTTAAATATGAAAAGCTTATTAATTACTGTGAATTGATTTAAATGGAGTGCTCTGTCAGTGAACTTTCTACTAAATTGATGGAACCAAACTTGATGTGTGTCCAGAAGTGTTGAAAACACTGTCATTCAGTTGATCAAAGCTTGCCTTTTATATGTAGCTATATTCTGGGAGATTACTTTTAACATTTCGGTTTCAGTGAGATAAAACATATTTAGGAAATGAGATTCCTAATTTGATTTTATTCACTTCTTAAATATTGGTTTTGACTTAGTAATGGGCTTTCCTAAGGTTTTTTCATTTCTTACCTTGATAGGAACCTTTATTTTATGAGCAAAGGTATAGTATATACACATTTGCAGAGAAATAGCTGTCATTATCGTCTGTGAAAAATCAATATATATTTTAAATATAGATTGATGACATTGTACCACCAGCATTGTAGCCTGGGAATTCCAGAGAGGTCAAGAACAGGACAACTGAGCACTTGCATCATCAAAGAAGATGAGATGCATTTACTTGGGCAGATTTTCCTCTGGGCCTGCCTTTAACCCCTGAATTGGGAAGAGTGAAATATTCACCCAGCTTGGCTCTTGACAGTAAATAGTATTAATTAAATACCGGGCTTGAAAACGACATGGGTATTTCAGATTAAGGCCAGTAGATTTTGCCTTGGCCTTCTGGAAATTGAATTTCCATAGTCTGTTTATTTGACAGCATTATAGTACAATAACTTGAAGTTCATGGATATTTCGTACATTAAAGTGGGTGAATTTTTATAATGTCACAATGCTGGGATGTTAGACTCAGAAGACTTATGTGACTAGAATAGTAAGTGAATTTGCAGCTGATTAGTGTAAAGTGTAGCACAGTGTGTTTCCATCTGATCAATTTACCTTTATATTAACTGGGCTGGGAAGAAATTGCAGGTTTTCTTCTTAAAACAAACTTTGGGTGTTGAAAAATTCATATGAAAGGTTTCTTGGATAAGTTACAAAAGTTAAACATTATTAAAATGATATAGAAATATTGGTGAGTTTTACAGTATCATTGTGAAGAGCTTTAACTATTCAAAATGTTTTACAAAGTCTTCCTCTAGTCATCTCGCCACAAGCAAAAAAGGGTACTGACAGTCCTGCTACATAGTATCTGACAGTGTGTAAATGTGTTGGTAAAACTATTTACAATTATGGCAGTGATAAATTAAGAATATGCTCTGTTCTCCTGTTCCAGCATCTCTGGTTTTATGGTCCAGACTCTTCTCTTTTTTCATTACCAGTACTTTTGTTCCTTCAGCAATCCCAGTTCAATAAACTACAGCATTCTGCATACACCAAACTCTGTATTTCAAATGACAGCAATAGGCAATCTAGGGATATCTGAAATTAGAATTGAGAAAAGAATTAGTTTTATAGTAGGTATTGCAAATCACTTCATTCTTGAGGGGAAACACCAATTGTGTCAGAGGGAGTTAAAATGTTTCCATTCATATTTTTTAGCATGTTTTTCTTTTCCTTATGTTTGGGTATTCTCACTTAAACTTTGAATCATCATCCTTACAAGTAATGTGGAATTGAAGATCCCTTTTTGCATTGGATTCCTTTGTCCTTCAATCTCTAGGTACCTGTTTTACTGCTATGAAAGTGAGACGTCTTCTACATTTCTTCAGGGTTTAAGCTTGAAACTCTATTGTGTGGTGTCACAGTTTAGTAGTATTTTAAAATGGGATAAAAACATCTACATTTCTCTAAAAGTAGGTGGCCAACACATATGAAATTTCACTTGGGTTAATTTTTATGGCCTTTCAGTTTTCAGTTGTGGTTTTTTGCTTGGCTTCTCTTCACAAATCCTGGTTAACTGTGTTTTTATTGCTCAGTCCTGCTGAGCAGACTCATGTCAAACTTTTTCTGTCTGGAGTTACAGTTTGTAACTTCCAGAATGTATCCTGCGGTGGAATAAGGTTTATGTGCGGCTGATGATATGTGAAGCTTAATGCGTGATTACTGATGTTTAAAATGTTCCTTGTCCCTGAGTGATTTTAGTCTTCCCTTCCCCTTGAGCTCCCTTTTTTTCACTGTCCAAGTTTTAAGCTGTTAATCAATGCTGAAATATTTGAGGAATCAATACATGTGAGTCTATTGTATAACGCTATGGTTCCCACACTTAAAACATACTTGACACAAACCCAGAGAAGCAAAAAAACCCTCAAAACACCTCAAATCATTCTATTTTATCTGAAGTATCACATGCTATTCTACCACTGTCTCACCCCAAGCACACTACTACCACTACTGTACAGCACAGGCTACGTGTCACAACCTAAACAGTGGAATAAATTTGTTCTATTCGTTTTCTACTTTTGTTGGTCAAATATACTGTGTGTATAGCACATCTGATACACAATAGTGTGCATTTATTTCTGAATGTTGTCATGGAACCATGCATATGGTGCTCTAGTCCTGTTTTAGGTACTGTGGGCACCTCTTAAAAGAAAGAAAGAATGAAAAAAAAGTAACAGCCTGCTGCTGCTGAGCTTAATTCCAGTAACAGTAGTTATCGAAGCTGCCTCCTACTTAGCCTTCCTCTTATTTACTTCATCACTCGATTTCTGAGCTATTTCCTTCCGCCCCCAGCTTCCAGGAGAAGTGTTTTGTGTGTTGTGGTCTTCTGATACAATCTGATAAAGCTTTGGGATAGTCCATTCTCCTCCACCTTTGCCATCAGTCAAAGCCCTCAGGCAGCAATGTAGGAGGGGGGATGTTTTGGGTCAGGACAGTTTGATCCATGATTGCGAGACTCTTACGAGTTGGTCATATTTGTGTGTGTGTGTGTGTATTTTGAGGGGGAATTATGTACTGGAAAATGTTCTTTTGGCTAGCTCGAAGCTATAAATGAGTTGGCCTGAAATTTCATAAGAAGCTTTGTTGAGGAAGGGGGAGAGTTCCCTACTCATCAGAAATGTTCTAATGGCTCACTTAGGAAACTCTGAAATAAAACGTTTTGGATTTTGAGGCTAGATTCACAGGAACTCTTAACAGCCATGGGGAAATGGACTGGCTGTGGGGTACCGCTCAGAGTGGGTAGCTGCAAGTGTGCGAGGTGGGGGCTCTCACTGGGCTGTTGCCCCAGGTAGAGGGACAGCTTATGACAGGTCGGACAGCTCATCTGCTTCCTGATGCCTGGTTTTTCTCCCCATGAGCTGCAGTTTACCCTGCTGCTCCCAGGTCCAGGGCAGCTCTGCCTCTTCCCATTGCACTAAGCTGGGGATGGAGCTGGTTGCCGCTGTTTTACAGCTGTAGCGGAGAGTGGCAACCAAAGACACCAGCTTCACCTGGGATGACTGCAAGTGCAAGGGCTGGGGAGCCCTTTCCTGTACCCACATGGGAACCAGCTCACATGGAAATGGGGGTATGCCCATCTTAGAGGAGGGCAGATTGCCACACACCGCAGTGATCGCCCTATCTGTGGTGTGTGCCCTACAGTAAACGACAGTAGTTCCTTCACTTGCCCACTTTTAAGATACAATTTTTCTATTTATCTGATAGCCAAACATAAGGTTGTCTTCTCAGACTGCAAAGAAAGCTAAGGTATACATTCACAGATATATTTAGCAATTAAATCCCCTTGTGGATGCTCTTGATGCTTTGAGATACCTTACCCTACTTTGACATGAAGTGAGCTATCTGAAACAAGGGCATTTTTCCTGATGAATTGAGTATTTGCACAACTTGAAACAGTTTAAAGTACTTATGTTTTTTTTTTTCCTGTTCAGTGGCTGAAATGAAAAATCCATTATAGGCACAGCTCTGGTCCTTGTATCAGAGGTATCATTGTCCATAATTAAATGGATACATTTGACTACAGAGATACAATACAGATTAAAGTTTCACATAGTTGCCACTGTGTATGCCATCTTTTTTCCCAAATCCTTTGATAAGGTCAGTGTGAAGTATTTTACCACGTAAAACTGATGAATTCTCAAAAACCTGAAAAGATCAAATTGAGATATATTTGCTCTCAGAGCAAACGAGAAGTAAAAATCTGAACTGTGCATAGCATGTCTGGCAAAGGTAGAAATAAACCTTTAAAAATTTAAATCCACTAGTGGGTATTTTGTGTAAGGGTGGGAAGGGCCATATGCCATAACTTCTTGCTGTTGACATGATTTGGGGACTGTTCTTACTGTTCTGATTTTGTGGAAATACTGTTGTATGAGCACAGCAGTAACTTTTTCATAATGAGCTGTACTCTGTTCTGTTACACTTGTGTAAATCATTTTTACTCAAGTTGTATTGCCGAAGCTGAGAAAGGAAGACAGTGAGCCTGCCCTTAGTATTTCCTCAGGGGAGGAGGGACTTTTTTAGAGAGACAAGATTCTGAGAAGGGAAATAGGAGGGTTTCTTGCCGAAAGGTTGAGCTAACTAGCAATACAAGAAAGACGAAAATGTAAAATCCAATATTGGGTCAACCCTTTTTCTGCTAGTCGAAAGTATTTCTTGCTTGCATTAGTTGAATGTAAGGACAACACTGTGTTTTATTGTTTTTTAACTCGTTTTGCTTACCCCTGGCAGGGAAGGAAGTCGGTAAAAGGGAACTGGTGTTCTCTTACACAGACAATGTCATGAGGAGCTGAATAAATTAGTACGACATGGTTTTCTGTGGGAGTGCTTACCTGCAACAACATGATAATTTTTTATGTATTTTAATAGTTGATAATTGGTAGGGTTTTTTCCTCTGTGTGTGTGTTTATTTCTATGTTGTAGTTTGTACTGATTGCATTACCAGTTTTTAGATTCTGTCCTGTTGCTTTGCTCATGGTACTGGGTGATATTAGCCACTCCTATGCCATGCCAGTGATGGGCTCTGTAGCACTTAACTGTGCCAAGCTTTTAACTGTTCTTAAGTGGAATGGGCAGTTGAAACAATCTATTTAGGCTGGCTGAGGGTCAGCTACAAAAAGCAAAGATATTGGACAACTTTTGTTTAATCAACAGATAATTTAGCTAATGTGGCAGGAAACATTTGTAGAATTTGGGGGCTTTCAGTATTCACCCCAGCATGTGATCGGAATTTCCCTGTAGTTATACCCACAGGAATGATCTTACATGGGTAATGTCAGGGATGGAGCTAGTCCTTGTGCTAGAGCACTGGGAGCTTACTCTTCAGTGCCAGGTTTGCCAGAGGTGTACTAAACAAGTCACTTGAGCTGTATGTCCCTCACTTTTTTAGCTGTAAAATGGGGTCAACCTTTGTTATTTTTGCCATGTGCAGAATTCAGATCACTGGTGTTTGTGGATTGCATAGAGAAAATAAATAAAAACTTATTTATGTATTTAACTTCATCAAATGCAGATAAAATGCCTGCTTTTATCTGAGTTGTGAATTAATACTGAAATTGTAGAAAATGCTAGAGAGAACTCGCCTATTAAAATGTTAAAGGAACGGCCTTTTGCTATTTCATTAAACAAGAATCAACCTAGATTGTTTTGAGTTAGCAGTATTTTTATCTGCTTATGTTATGAGATAAAACATTAAGTATTGACTTAACTTCACATTTCACAGATGAAGAATTAAAAATTATCTCTGTGAAGGGTGACTATGGAGTTACTCTTTGAAATTCTAATTTAACACTTCAGTAATGGGTCAAGCCTGCTCTGAATTCTCTGTGGGATTATTTGATTTGCTGTCTGGTTAACCTCAAGGAAAATGGGATGTCTTTAAATTACTAGAGGTGCTAGCTGTCACCTTATAATGGAGATTTTGTTGTTTTAAATTAGGATCATCACCTGATGACTAAGGGATTATATGAATGGGGCTTATTTTTAGGATCTGCCTTGAGGTTGAAAGTTGCATTTTCTTTTTCCCCTTCTTCTATTTACCATCAACTGTGTAATTGGAGATTAATATAATAGAGGGATAAGGGGAAAATGTCTGCTTTACCTGAGGGGGGTGTGTGTGTTAGGGTTTTAGTATTTGCTTTGTCTTCAATGTTATTTATGCATGGAGAAGTTTTTCTTATGTGTTTATTTTATTTACAGTAATGTTTTGTGCCCCAGCAAGAAGAATCTTTATTTTTGCCCTGGTTAAACCATGGCAATTTTTTTCATAATAGATTATTAAATTACATTCATGTGACTGTGGAACCAAAGCGAGAAGTTCTGCTTTTTGTAAGTAGACAAAACAGCAGCTCGAATATTTTGCAAGTTTATGCATGTAACGTTTATCCTGCCAAAACCTTTAAAATTAATTTGCAAAGTATTGAAATACAAGTACTCAAATGTTTTATGCTGCGTCATACATAAAGGGAGTATTTGGCAGTTACTAATTAACTTGAGGGGGAGGGGTAAAGGCAGGATTTCAGTTAGTAGTGAATTCACTCCAACATGTTACTTTTCACTCTCTTTTATATTGGATATTCTGTGCATTTTGCTGTTACAATTTTTTCAGCTACAGTTCACCTTTAGAAGCCATATAACATACCCAGAAATATTTTAGCAGATTACATATTTCTCTAGCTTACAAATTAAATTGAATTTTTAAATATCTATAGTTTATGATGTCATAGGGTATAAATTAATGCAATGAAAAGCTTAGCATAATGCATCATTTTAATGGCACTTAGTGTCTCTCCAGCAGTATTGAATGGAGACAAGCTGTGCAGTGTGCACTGCATATGCTGAGAAATCTCACAAGACTTTTTGACATCAGTTTTGAAATGAGCCGTGGGCCCAGCTCCAGCACTGCTCTGAGCGTAGCCTGTCCTGCAGAACTTTCCATTGCCAGTCTGTCACGTACCATGTGCATGTATTTCACCCAAGATTTCTGATTTGAATAACTGTGGTTATACATCATTTGAATTGCATATTTAACAGAATTTACTTACTGTTGCTTCTGAGAATTTTTTTTCTTTAAGAACACAAGTCTGTTTATTCTCCTACACTCCTATCAATCTATAATCAATTTTTAATTTGCATATCAATATGTTGTGTCATGTTTTTGACGTTGGTAATAGCTGTGGAAATGTAAGTCTTGACCAGGTCTGAGGGCTTGTGATTTTGGGAGGAATTACTGGGTAAAACAACATAATTACCAGTTTTGTACACGTGTGGGGAAGGGAAATTTTAGGATATGGAAATTTTCCTGTGCTTTCTAGGAGCTGTCAGAGATGTAAATAGCTAGTGGAATAAGGATTATAAAGAGAGAAAATATTCAGATTTATTTTACAATATTTCCATCAGAGGTTTGTTTACAAAGGCAAAAAAGCCCTTCTGTCTACTGCATTAAAGTGCATATAACAAAGTGCTAGTTGCAGCAGAAGCAAGCAGGGTTGGGCTTGCAAGCCACTATCTGAAGAATTGCTAGCATGCTTGAGTTTGACTGCTTTGCCACTTCAAGCTGGATAGCTTTCTGGTGATAGGAGAGGTCCTACAACTACCCATTTGCTGGTTACTAAAAATAGTAGTGCTGGAGTAAGGGAGAGTACAGCAGCATAGCAGCAAACAAACCTCCTCAACCCTCCAAACGCTAAGATTTTAACAAGTAAACGCTTAAACTAAACACACCATCTCCCCATGGCAGGCAGAGTCATAGGCCAGCTCATCCCGAGTCTGACTGGGTAGCTTCTGCAGCGTTCCCTGAAGGTCATTTGAGCTATTTGGAAACAAGGTGGATGCAGGATGCAGAGGTAAAAAAGCTTTTGTAGGGAATGCTTGATTTGCTTCTCCTCTTTTTCCTAGAGGGGGAATATAAAATGAAGTGCCTTTTCTGACTCCAGCTGCAGTAGAGGGGGAGTATGCGAGTTCACACAGACAACTTCCAGACAGAAACCTTAGGTACAGAGTATTACTGTGAAATAAAAATCTTTAGATCAGGGCTCCTATCAGGTGTGAAGAAGAGTGATTTTATTACTGGTAGGTGAAGTGCATCTTGATTTGTCTTTTCCTTAACCCTGAGGTGACCCTTTAGTAGGTGAAAGGTAGCTCAAATTCTTATTAGCTGAGATCTACAGATTTTCTGAATACAAACTTACATGTGTTTCCAAATGATATGGCCAGAAATCATCAGGCTTTCTCTAGAATTTTAACTTGGCCTGCCCAAAGCTGGGGTTCAAATAAAAAAAGAGTGGCACTTAAAAACATAATTTATGCAGGCTGGTTCATGGGACAACATCTTGTTTTTCATCAGCTACTGTTTTTTTTTATATATATAAAATTATAAATAGTAGATTATTGGTTTAGGTTGTATTTCAAATCTATTCTTTCTTCTGTATTAATGTACAAATACCATTAAGAATAAAGGAAGAGATACAGGGTTTTTTAAGTTTTTTAGTGATTTGTTTTTTGGTTTTGTGTGCATGTGGTTTTTCGGTGGTTTGTTTTTTGTTTTTTGGGTTTTTTTTAATCCTATAATATGCATGAAGAAGTGATAAGCATTTTCGAAGTCCTAATGGAAAACTTTGTCAGTATTGTGTGGATTTTTTTCTGAGTTGTGGTTTTGAGGGATCATTTGCCATGAAAGAACTAGGCACTCAGCAAATCCTCTGTTAGCAGTTTGGGTAGGTAATTCATGAGACATCTTCTCTTTGTGATCACGTCTTTTCCCCCAATAGCAGTAACAACTGCTTTCATGGGAAACCAGTAGTAAGAGCATGGATTGATGTATTTTTAGTTTTCTTTAATGCAATTAAACATCTGGAAGTAAGCAGAGCCATCATCATGTGAGCAGCCAGCTCTCTACAGAATGTCAGGAAATACTCTTGACTGCTCTTTGCAAATGGCCGCTACAGTTATCTGGTGACTATTTTTTGTTCAAGATATTCAATTTAGTGGCCTGTACACATTGTTAGGGTCAGCTTGACATCTGGCCAATATTCCTTACTATTAAGTACTTACTACTGTGCTTGTTGCTCTGTGTGAAATTAAGATATATTTAGCTTCACAATGGTGTTGAGGTAGGGATTGTACAGGAAAGTTCTTTGCAGAAATTAGGGTAAGAACCTTAGCTGTGTGTCTTCTAGATATTAATAAGAAAATCAGTAGGGTGATGGCTAATAAAGTAGTTTAATTTGTAAGCATCGATAATAGCTCAGTCAACTGAGTTTCACTGGTAGAAGCATACTGTATTGCAGAGTAAGAAGTTGGTAACCATGTTGTATCTGAGCAAACAAGCTCTATCCTAGTGAACTTTTTGCCTTCAGACCTGTGCTGTTTGTATTAGCCAGGTCTTTAAATACAGAATAAATGAATAGGAAAAATAACTCTCTGGCAACAACTAAGACGAACACTTCATAAGGTGTTTAAGAAAAACAATCTTGATTTCCCTCTCTCCCCCCTGCTTCTCTGCCTTCACAGTCTCTGCTTTCTGCTCATGTCCGGCTAAGATAATATAGTAAATGTCTGAGCTCTCACAAGTAAGGCTGTCACATTGATGTTTAAATGACTTTGAAGCAGTGCAGCTGTAAAGGGGAAATGAATTCTGTTCTCTGTCAAAGCCTGTAAAAGAGTGTTTGTTTTAGCAGCTACTGAAGATGGAAGTGTTTATTCCATGACTGAGTTGCTTGTCAAAGCTGGACATATTTTCCTGTATTAATAATATTTGGAATTTTTCATTAGTTATCATTTCCTGTTGGTTCTTGAAAAGACTATTGAGATGCTGATCACCGTCCCAATCTTTTCAGCTCCTCTTTCTGCATTTGAATGGAAATCTTGGAATTCCATGGGAGAAGGAGGGGCATGTGTTATTATGTATTACATAAAACTTTAAAAGCAGTTGCAAACATCAGATACTTCTTGGTACAAAAAGGCAATAGGTTTTTGTACAAGAGAGAGAGGCAGAGCTTCCAGTTTGTCAGGTGATGGAATACTGAACCTAATATGCATGAAACACAACTGATTAGTCATCTTTTATTTTCTCGTATGACTTCTGTCACAGGCTTTTGCTCCTGATATATGTAATTCTCTCTTGATATGAGAAGGCTGACTAGGATCTGGATACTTTCTGTTACTGAAATATATGCTATTTTGTTTAATTTATTTCAAATGTGGCTTATCACATGCACTTACCAAATCTTAGCCATTCAACACAAACAAAATCCTCCTGAAGTGTTTCTGATGCATTGTTGCTATAGTGAAGAGGAAAAAAGGGTGAAGTAATGGGGTTTGGAGTATTTTTGGTTTGTTTGGCTGTTTAAGATAGATCATCTAGAGCTGAAACTTAATTAAGTATAAGGGTTTGAAATTGGAAACAATAACCGTGCTAAGTAAGCCTGTCACGATCTTGGCATCATTAGAAGAGAGCAAGTGGTGAGGAAAGCTGGATTTGTGCTGGTGTGCTTACAATGGTATGTAACTTACTAATTACCTTTGCTGTAAAATGGTTGGTAAAAAGCCAAAATACTGCTTCCCTAGTTCCCTAGGATCCTTGTTTTGAGAGGATTATACTTCCTGGTGTTTTTACAAGAATTACATGGATGCCAAAATGTTTCCCAAGCTTCTCTTTGATGGTTCATACAGTGAAACAGGGAAGGCTGACCAAAAATTACTGAGAAGTGAGTAGAGAGATAAAAAGGTGTGAGAATAAATGAATCCTATAGCTGTGTATTTATGCATATTCTCTACCCTCCTCCTTTTCAGTCTGGTTTCCAAAGGAAAGGGAACTGATGTGATCATGACAGAGACAAAACATTATGTGTATTTGTGGTGTAGTGTGTATGTTTGCTGTTTCCTTCCAGTACCCCAAAGAAATTACTCTTCTACAGGTTGCACGACAATACGTGGTCAAGTAGATGATTGCCACCCTGTTAGTGAAAGAAGGAACTTACCTGTTGACAACCCTGACTTGGCATTGGAGAATCACTGTGGGAGAGCAAAATTATGGATGGCTGAGGGCACAAAGTCAGTCAAGTGCAAAGTGTTGGTGTGTTTGTCAAACTGGATTTCCATGTGCCTTATTCTTTCTGCGTGTCAGCTGGATATTGAAACACCATTTGATGCAGAGGAATTGTGAAGCTTCAGACTTTTATATTAAAAATCATAAGTTACATTATATCAAGACATTATGTGCTTGTATTGATAGAAGTCATGTACAATATTAATATAATCCTGAGATATATATGAGTAATTAAAGTTTAGAACTCCCTTTAAAGAAAAGTGTGAAAAGCTTTACATGCATAGAGAAATACAGGTTGAATATGCAGATTACAGATCTTCTCATTGTACTGAAGTGAAGTTATTGCTGATAGTTGTAGTCTTATTTTTTTCATCTATGGGCTGTCCATAATGCCATATCTTAACATCCATTATTTTTTTTATATATGTCTCTGTTGATTTTTAAGGTAGAGGCAGGAAGAAAATATACAGTGTTCTCTGGCAGTGGGGCACTGCAGGCCTTCATTTGTCCTTCCTCATGTCTAACATAATGATTTTGCCTGTCAGTGCTGCAAGTTGTTTGTTTCAGCCTCAGATAATCAATCTGATTAAGTATCTTGGCAGTATTTGATATTATACAGAAAGCATTTGAAATGGCAGTGATATTTCACTGAGCTACTGTTCATGTGGAAAGCTTCATTTTAATAGTCTCGGTGATAACAAAAACTTACTGAAAAGAGTGAGGTGGATATATATATGTATGTATGTACATATTTTTTTGCATGAGTGATTGTAGACATAATCCACTATGAGAACTTTTTCTTATGTGCTTCATTCCGATTTGGATGAGTGAAAACAGTGATATTTATGTAGCTATTCTATTTTAAGTGTTACTCAATAAAAGGGTTGAAGACAAAGTTCTTTGGACATGGTACCACAAACTCAAGTTGTTACTGTCCACCTTTGCATTCATCAGAGATTTCTGTGAGGTAGAAGATGCCGTCTATCAGGTCTAATGCTTCTGGTGAGGCCAGCTGTACTTCGGGAAAATGCAATGTCTTCCTACTTGCTGCAAACACAGGTTCTTCAGCATGATTGCAAGCCAGCTTTAACTTAGGCTTCATTAGTTCCTAAACTCAGTGACAGCTGGATGGCTTTACTTAAGTTTGTCTTGCAAAATGACACCTAATAAATTTTTCATACTGGGGTTTCCCCAGAAAAGCCCATACAGCTCCCACCAGGACCCACCAAGTCCAGTGCCTGCTGCGGTCTCTGCTAGCCAGGAGTCTTAGTTTCATCCTTTTTGTTTCATCTGTCTTCCCCCTCTTTCTTACTGCAGAGTTAGTATAAGAAAGGCTAAAACTTTTCTTCTTCATAACATTAAGGAAGAAATCACCTTTGCAAAGGAAGAAAAAAAGGCAACAAACAAATGCCAATTGAATGGTAAATAAACTTACCTCCAGTGAAAACTTTCTTCATTCACCTTCCTCAGCATTAAAAGTAAAATGGCACAGTGTGCCTGGTATGCGAATAAATGCGAGCCTGATTTAGCTTCCTGACTACAGCAGAAAAAAATTCAGGCATGCTTTTTAAGGAATGGTTATTTAAAAGTAATGTGTTTTTGTTACAGAATGATTATATATTTAACAGGAAACTAGGTTGCAGTCTTTATGACTAACTCTTATTACTACTGCTCCCTTGGTTTCCAGGAGATGATGACTATAATGCTATATAAAATCTTCAGGTATGTAGCAGCATCTTGGACAATTACTTTTTTGTCTCGTGGTATTACTGCTCAGTTAGTGCTTGGTAAAGAAATGTATTAAATTCAAACCATGTATCAATATAATAGAATCATAGAATGGTTTGGGT
>NW_009923853.1:0-1025 GCF_000696875.1 Nestor notabilis
CTGCTGCGGGAGGATGCGGCGCATCTCCCCACGGCGCAGCGGAGAGCCTGGCACAGCCTACCCCTAAACCACCGACGTGGAGGTTGCTGTGTGGACACCATGCTGGTGCGTGGGAGAGCGATGGGAGCAGGTCCTGCAGGAGGACCTGGCTTGATTTTGGAGCCCAGGGAGGTGAGGGGTGCTGGGACATGGGCCTGGCTCCTGCGTGTCCATGCTCAGCTGCTGCTATCCAGAGCAGAGGGCATCTTGCCAGCTTCACTTTTAGCCACATCCAAGCCTTTTCCAAGACCACAGGCCTATTCCTCACTGTGAAGCACTGAGCAAGGTAGTTTCCCTGCCCTGCCCGTTCACCTCCTCTTCCTCCTGAACAGGCTTTGGGGAATGTGGGGGGTGCTCCTGGAGATGATGGGTGCCCAGGGAACAAATCTGGGCAGAGACCTGTGCTTCCTGGCTGGAAGGGTGGAAGGAGGGGAAGCTCACAGGGGAACCCTGGCCCAGGGATCTCTGCTCCTGGGTGTGGGATTCCTGCAAAAGCCCTTTTCTCACAGCCCGGGAGGCTTCTCTGCTCCCATGCATGTGCTGGTGCTGGGGAGAAGCTGTGCCATGGGGCTGCCTTGGATGTTGAATGGGTCACTGGGATTGGGGTTGTTCCCTTCCCGCAGGCAGGGAGCAGATGAGCCACCCCAGTGCCTGCGTCTTGTCCATCCAAAGAGCAGGGAAGTGTGTCTGGAACATCCCTGAGGCCACCTCAACCCTGGGACTTTCCAAGGTCGGAGCACCCAAACATGCCGGGCTTCAGTGCCAGAGCTGTGAGCTCTCAAGCCATAATGTGAGAGTGATTTGCCTTGGCTTTGGATGGGATCCATCACTGTGAGCTGCTCCAAGGGGTGAGCAGCAGCTCCATCCGCCCTCTGAGAGCATCCCTGTGGGAGGATTTGGGGCACAGCCTCAAAGCAGAGCGCTTGGCAGCCTCACCCCATTGCGGATGCGGCCTTGTTTCTCGCGAGCCCCCCCCTCACAGCCGC
>NW_009923853.1:1056-5733 GCF_000696875.1 Nestor notabilis
GGAAGCCTCCCTAAGCTGTCACGAGCCCTAATTCATCACCTCCCAACCGCCAAAGGGTGGCTTTGGGTTTGCACTCAAGAAAGGAAAGAATAAGGAAGGGGGGAGGACATGCTCTCAAGGACTATAAAATAACCCCACTGCGCGCTCCATCACTGGCAGTGGCAGGATCAGGCACCCAGGGGCTGCTCGATTCTCCCTCCTCATGTCCTCCCCAAGGGTTTTGCAGGGCAAAGCCTCCCATGCTGGGAAATAAAGGCAAAAAGAAACCCTAGGGCCCCTTTGTGTCCGTGTGTTTGGTTTTCTGTAAGTGGAGGAACAGCATGTGAATGCAGAAGCAATAATTCAAGCGGGAACACGGAGCTGGAGAGCTTTCAGCTCCCAAACTCTACCCAAGCCTCAGCTTTGTGCTGCTCATTCATCCGCAGGGTTATTTTTGTTCTCCTCCCCCTGGGAGAACAGAATTGGGTTTGTTTTCAATGTCCCTTTGAGAGCAGCTTGCTGAGGATATGCTTTAGCAGAGAAAAACCCTCTTGGCTGGTCAGGTCTGCACCCAGCACTTCCATTGCCAACATGTAGGTGTTGCCCATCTTCTGGGTGATGTTTTATGTCCCTTGGGAATTTATACCCACTCCGCTGTAGCTGGGGGTTGGATATCTCATTATCTACAGGTAATTATCCAGAGCTAATGAGATACCTGCTTCTATGCTTTACTGGGCCTTGTTTTTATTGCTTTCCTGGGGCAGTGAGTTGTGCAGGTTGGGGTTTTATTCATTTACAAGTAATTGTAGGCCCTGATGTGATGTAAATCAGAGGTTTGGGGGAGATGAAGCTGGCACAACATTGGGCAAGCAACCAGGCCTGCCTGTGTTTTATGTTCCCCTAATTCATCCTTAAAGGTCATCCCACCTTAGAGGATGCTCAGGCAGCTCCTGAGGCTTCAACCCCTTCACCTTGGCATGGAAATGAATGTGCAGGAGGAGGAAGCCCTGACCTCCCTCTCTTCTCAGTAAGTGTATTTAAACTCAAGCACCCTGGAAGCCTCTGGAAGCCCTCCCTTGTGGCCCTGCATCCTCCTCCCTCCGGCTCCCCCACCACCACTCCATCCCTTCGTCCCTGTTTTCCTTTGGTCACCAGCGTGATGTGGGACTCAGCCCCTCTCCTGCAGTACGGGGGGAACAGGCAAAGTGGAAATTAAGACCATCAGTACAGCTATCTTGCTCCAATTAGCTCCATAATTAGAGCCTCATCAAGGATGTTGCAGCCTCCAAGGATGTCTCCAAGGTGAGAGCTGCTAACAAGGCTGGGATGTCCCAGGCAGGACCCCGCGACCACCTCCTGTCATCCCCCATAGAGTATCCACAGGGACACAGGTCCAGAAGGCATCTCCCATTCTCTGCTTGGGCTTCCTTAGATAATCTGGGGGTTGCTAGATGATCTGAGGAGGGCAGAGGGGTTTTCTCATCACTGCACAAGCAGCTGGTCCTGCTCCAAGGCCATTGCCCTGGTACCAGGAGCAAACCCAAGGCCTTTTTGGAAGGATGCTGTATTTAAACACTTGGCGGTTGTGGCGTTTGTGGCAGTGGGTGACTTTCAAATCTCACCTCTCCTTGTCACCAAGATACCAGCTAAAACCTACCAAAAGCTAGAGCACAACTCTACGGGGAGTGAATCAAATAGAAGAGGGAGAAAAAGAGGAAGAGGAATAAAGGGAAGATGCTTCTGGACTCATCTGCTGAGGGAAGAGGAGACAGGCAGGGATCTGTCCCTTGGCTACATCGTGGCCATGTCCAGGAGCTGGGTACCCCCAGCCTGCATCACTTCGGGGACTGCCTGCCTAAAGGGGGTTAATTCCCCCCGAAGGGTTTGATTAGCACCAGGATAAATTGGGCAGCACAAGCTGGGACAAGAGCCGACCCTTTTGGGGGATAGAGGACGAGTGACATGGCTGGGGAGCAGCAATGACTCGAACCCAAAGTGCTGCCTGGGGGACAGAGCCTGATGGCCGAGCTCCCACCCAGCTCCTCCCCATCCCTGTGCTTGCAGGCGTGAACCTCGGGAGCGGGTGTCCCTGGCGGCAGCAGCAATCTGAAAGCAGCAGGTTTCCTGTGCGCTGGGAGGGAGCCCAAGCAGGGCAAACCACAGATCGAATCGCCCAGATGATGAACCCAAAGATAGACCAAGAGGCTGCTGAGGCTGAGAAGCCTCAAGAAGAAAATGGGAAACCACACAGCCAACATCTGACTAACTCAGTCAAAACCTCACCTCCCTAGGGCTCACGTCAGCCCCAAGGGGTGGGGGAACGAGGATCCCTGAGCCCTCTGAGTGCTCACCCACCATGGAGGAGGCTGGAGGGGCAAAGAGTGTCAGCCATCCACTGGGAGCACCAGGGCTGGGATCACCATCCACCTCCCCCCAAAGCCTTATGTCTTAATAAATCAGAAATCATAAAAAATAGTGGGGTTTTG
Source organism: Nestor notabilis (assembly GCF_000696875.1). Taxonomy (NCBI): domain Eukaryota; kingdom Metazoa; phylum Chordata; class Aves; order Psittaciformes; family Psittacidae; genus Nestor; species Nestor notabilis. The sequence goes on from NW_009923853.1 coordinate 3,522, forward strand.
GAGGCTGGTGCTTGTGGTGCTTGGCAGGTTTGATGCCTCAGCAAGGTTTGTCTCCTGCTTGATTTCAGTTGCTAAGGAAGAGATGAAACACACAGGAAGTTGAAGGAAAGTCAGAGGGCAAAAGAAAACGGAGCAGGTATTTGCTTAGAGACCAGGTAGAACCCTCTAGAGAAGAGTTTGAGTTATTTCAAGAGGGAGATGACATGGGAAATAATGCGTGCTTTAGAATAAGTCATCCTAAAAACAAAACATCCTCTAGACATCAGAGGGGGCTGCCATGAGAACCTCGTGCCACACGTCACAGCCTTTAACAACCTGGTTAGGAGGAAAAAGGTATTACAGAAATTACAATACCAGTAAGAAAAAAAGCCCCATCAGACCCAAAACTAAGGGGGAGAACTCGATGAGATTTAGTTTTCAGGTTCAGCTGAATGATTGGCACCAGCGATGTGTCCATGTACAGGATGGGGAAGGGTGTTTCTGACATCAAGTTAAGCCGATGTCTCAACCACTTCAAGCTTAAAGGGATTATCTGCCACGTGGAGTGAGTTGCAGTGAGGGGAAAACTAACACCAGTAGGTTTTGAATGGCCAGAACTCCAAATAAGAAGCTTTATTATCCTCCAATTTGCCCATATTAATATAGAATAACTATTTTATATGATATACTAATACACCTAATAGTTAAATATAGAATAATGATTATAGAACTGCATTACAACTTGACCAAACGGCAGCGCATGATTGATGGACTCCAGACATGAGAGCTCAGGGACTGGAAATTCAGAGCCAGCTCCTCCCAACCACTTCTTTTCTTTGCAGGAACCAACTGCCACAAAACTGCTATAAATTAAATAAAGCTGTAAGGGAAAAATAATGGTTGTGAGGCCCAGGAGAGGGGAGTTCAAACACTGCCTCCTCAGCCTTTGTTCAATAAAGTCTTTAATCACCTGTATTAATAATTAGGCACATTCCTAAGCCCAACGCTGAATTGGAGCCAGAAAGAGCGTGAGCGGCTTCTTCCATCCCCGTGAGCTGGAGGTGGGGTAGATCCCTCCCTGAACTAATCCATATAACCCCTTTGCCAGCACTAATCGTTGTGTTGCCTTCACATTTAGTAAATGGGAAGCTCATTCTCTTGGGAAACCTCCAAGGGAACCATTTTCCTTCCCCTTTCTCCTGCCACCTGCCATCCAAGGGTGCTCGGAGGGGTTTAGTTTCCAGGAAAGCCGTGCTCAGATGGCTGCATTCTGGGGGCACCTCTGTGCTGCACAAGGAACAACCTGAGCTGTATCAGAAGAAAAAGCTATTTGGAAAGTAGGAACCTTTATTTCTCACTTAGAAATCGTTGTTTCTCTTTCCAGGTGGGAGCTGAGCCTCTGCCATGGCTTCATTCCTTGGCCTTGGGCAACTCACTTTGTCTCGCAGCATCTGTGTCACTGGGTTAATCGTATTTAAGGGCCTTTTATGAGGGTTAATGATTAGTTGGGGAGTGTTGGCGTCTGACCTGTTGTGCTGTGTGGGAGTCCCCTGTGTGTGTGTGGTTAAATCCAGAGGAGAGTCTTTTCTTTGGGATGGGGGGGAGGGGGGGGCTAGAAAACCACCCCCATCCCACCCCAGGCTATCAGGGGATCCCTCAGTTTCCCTCTGTCCCTGCACAGGGGATGGGGAAGCTCCTGTGTATGGATGGATAGACTCGTGTCCAGCCAGACCGAGACCCCGCAGCTGCATCTGTGCCTGCGTCAGGCTGGGGGGCATCCCTGAGGAGCTGGGGCTCCTCCCTAACAGGGTGTCCCTGTAACAGGGGCTCCTCTTCAACAGGGGCTCCTCACAGTGCCTTCATTGGGGGATCCCCATAATGGGTGCTCCATTCAATGGGGAATCCCCATAATGGGGCCTTCTCCTTAATAGGGGCTCTGTACAATGGGACCTCCCCATAATGGGGGCTCTGTACAATGGGGGCTCCCCTTAATGGAGGGTCTTCTCACATGGGGACTCTATCCAGTGCGAGGTCCCCATAATGAGGGTTCTGTACAATAGGTGCTCCCCATAATGAGGACTCTTCCCTAATGGGGGCTCCGTACAGTGGGGCTCCCCTTAATGAGACTTCCCTCCAGCATAGATTCCCCATATATCTACTCCTCCGTAACGGGGGGCTTGCTGCAACCGGGACCCTTTCATACCAGAGGTTCCCCCTAACCGGGGTTTGGAGG
>NW_009923854.1:0-3055 GCF_000696875.1 Nestor notabilis
CCCAGTCCTGCACCGCCGCGATGGCCCCGGGCACCCCCTGCCCTCACCCCCGGGGTCGCCGGGACCCCAGGCCGTGCCCTCGGGGACTGTGCTGAAACGGGACCAAGCTGAGAAACCCCCGCTCAGGCTTCACAGGGGGGGCTCACACCCCAGCACCCCCTCCAAGCAGCATCGTGCTGCCCAAGCCCTGGCACAGAGTGGGTACAGGCCCCAGGAGAACCCCCAATGGGGGTCTTGGCACCCACTGCAGGGCAGTTTTGGGGCCAGGCTCAGCACAGGTTCACAGTGTAGATGTGTGCAGCACAGGGTGACTCTCAACAAGTCGGGGACAGGGGTGCTCGAGGGACACGAAGTCCTCATTGAACCCCGGCAGCCATCAGGGGCGGAAGCAAGGAGCAGGTTTGGAGGTGGGCAGAAGAAAAGATCCAAGCCAGGCTCTGGGATCTGAACAAAACTCATGTGAATGCACCGAGTCCCAGAGACCAACACATTCACTTAAACCAAAGCAGGCACAGATACAAGAGCCACCAGCACAGCCAGAGCACACACAGAGGGACCTGGGAACTGCAGGGGAAGGCAGGGCCAGTGTCCGAAATCTCTGGTCATGACCCCTCTAGCTTCCCAAAGCACTTTCGGTTTGTAGCCCAGTTCCCTGCTGCTTTTGGCTGGTACCTGGAAATCAGCCTTCGCAAAGAACAATCGCTTTAAACCCAGCACTTCCAGCCCACATTTGGACCTTCCCAAGGTACCTACAGTTGAACACACGCTGCAGTGGGATGAAACCATCCCTGCTCTGTGGAGCAGCGCAGGAGCAGCCCAGGGCAGGGGTGGCAGCGCTGTCAGAGCCCCCTTCCCTTTGGGGAGACAGACACAAGTGATGGTGGGAGGGCTGTGGGTCAAGGGCATCCTAAAGGGAGCAGGTTTGTGGATGAGAACACTATGGCTGTGCAGGGTTTGATGGGCACACACAGGCTGAGCACAACCTATAGAAGAGGACTGAAAAATCCCCCAAACTCCTCCTGGTCCCCAGCCCGACTGAGCATCTTCCCCAGCTCTGCTCCCACATGCTCAGAGCAGCATTACCAGGGAGGAACTCTTATCATTCATACACAGTGGGGCTCTGATCACCCCAAACCACCAGCCCTTGGGGCCAGGGGACCATACAGAGCCACTACTGGCCCTGAGCAACAACCCACTGCAATCGGGATGTGGGGTCACACCCGCTGTGCCCCCCACAACTGCCCCATTCACAGGGCTGAGTGCCCAGGCCCCCCATCACAGGCTGTGCCCGCCCTCGGGTACCCCCCCACCCTACTTGCTCTGGGAAGGTCCCCTCTCCCTTTCAAGTGGTCTGGTGAGCTTTGACTTGGTCTTTGCACAGGCTTCATGGCATCGCATGATAATGATGTTCTGTCACGGTGGGTGACCCGGACCTTGTCCTGTTTCCACACATTCGGAGCCACCTGGCTAATGAAGTGGATATCGTTTTCTGGTCCATCTCTCTCACCCCATTGCTCTTCCCCCTTCCTCCACACCCAGCTCCTCGGAGCGGTGTCAGAGCCTCGCTGCAACCGGCCCTTTCCCATCGCTGTCGGGCACAGCTCATTAACTCCTCTCAGCAGAGGAGCACAGTCACCGCGGCTCGGGGGGCCGGGGGTGCCCCATGGCACTGGGAGCACAGAGTTTCCCAGCCAGGGGAAGGCACCAGCCCAACGTGAGCGTCAGCAGGAGGTGACGGTGCTGGGAACGCAGGGCGGCTGCACAGGGTGGGCTTGTGAAGCTGGACACGCTCTGCTCTGCCCCATGGACCTCCAAACCCACTTTGCAGACAGCCCATGCGTGTTGCAGGAGGATTTGGGTGGCTGGTGCTGGCCACCAGCTCCCAGGACTGGAGGTGGCCTCACCGCCCATTCCCCATCACTCACAGCACCAGAGAGGCTCAATGGTACCAAACTAGAACCGTCAGGGTTGGAAGGGAGCTCTGGAGATCATCCAGTCCAACCCCTGTGCCAACACAGGGCCGCCTAAAACAGGTCACACAGGAACACACCCAGGTGGGTTTTAATGTCTCCGGAGAAGTCCATCCCCTCCCAACCACCACAAGGGAATAACCATCCCGATGCAATCGCTATGGCCCAACAATCCCTCTCTGCAGCCACAGCCTCCTCCATCACCCATGGAGGGACCAGCATCATTTGCCCCACGCACGGGCAGCAGATCCCACACTGCCCATGGGGTCAGGCACGGGCAAGGCTGCAGTTTGGGGTGGAAGCAGCCTTGGGGCACCCTGCCCACGGCATCACCGTGTCCCCATCACCCAGCCTGGCGCCCACCCTCACCCGGGGCAGCAGGAGATGCAAGACATGGGCCGCGCCGGGGGATTTCTGCCCTCGTGCCTTTGGTGTGTGCCTCATTTCTTCCCCTCAGAGTTTCATTTACCGCCTGAGCGCGCGCAGACTCACCGCCCCTGACCCCGCGGGCAGTGGGCAAGAGCGTTCCCACCAAAACAGGGCCATTAAATCCCCTCGCTGGCATTCTCTGCCTCCTCTGCCCCCACTCGCGGGGCGGATTTCGCATTCCCGGCTGCCTGCGCCTCCCCCGCCCGGGCTGACGTAATGTTTTGAAGCCTTCTCCCATCCCCACCTTTATTAAATATGACCCACGGTTGATCCCGCGCGGGGCGAAGGGAAGCTGCGGTTTCGGGAGGGATCAGACATGAAAGGCAGAGCTGCCCGCCCCGAGAGGCCGTGGGGACCCTTTGCGCCCCGGGCACCCCGAGGTTTGCGTCCGTCCAGCACTGCAGGGGTGGCAGGGACAATGGCACCGATCCCGCGCTCACCCTCTGTTGGCACTTTGGTTTGGGATGGACGCGCACTCCTCTTCTCCCTCCCAAATGATGGATGGAGCTGCGGGTCTCGCCCTGCAGAGGTTTTGGGTGGGGGCTCTGCTGCAGGGGTTTGGTGCCCCAGCTCCAGGCTGAGCCCACTGTTCTCATGCCCCTGATCGGCTCCTGGCCATGGGCACCCACCCAGCACAGGGACCTCACTGGCACCAA
>NW_009923854.1:3118-4165 GCF_000696875.1 Nestor notabilis
GACCTCACTGGCACCAAAACCCCTTGGATACCCCACCATCAGCCGTGCTGCATGGCCTGCTCAGGGAAAGGATGTGCCTGAGGGCTCAAAGAGCCACAGAGCACGGCAGGGGTGTGGAAATGAGTCTTCCTCCATCCGCATGCCCCTGTCTCTGCGCACAGTGAATGTGGGTGAACCTGGGTTTCACAGGCAGCTGGGCTGTCCTGGGGAAACGATGCTCCCAGGCTGCTCAGGTGCCTCAAAGGTGCTGGATTTCTATGCCCAATTCTTCCCTGTGAGGGTGCTGAGGCCTGGCACAGGGTGCCCAGAGAAGCTGTGGCTGCCCCATCCCTGGCAGTGTTCAAGGCCAGGTTGGACACAGGGGCTTGGAGCAACCTGCTCTAGTGGAAGGTGTCCCTGCCCGGGGCAGGGGTTGGAGCTGGATGAGCTTTAAGGTCCCTTCTGACCCAAACCATTGTCTCACCCATCAGACACACTGAGCAGGGCTTCTCCCACCCCTTTAGCAGAGAATCAGCACTGGAGGGGACACAGTGCGGAGCCCCCATCCCCATGTTGCCCCTCCAACAGCAGCCACGTGGGTGCACCCACACTGGGGACACCCATCACTGTGGTGCCATCACCCAGAGCCAGACGGGTCCCGTGCGGCACCAGACAGAAGGAGAGGAGGCAGGAGCCAAGGATGGCACCAGGGCAGGAGGGGCAGGAGCCACCCGGGGCTGTGGGACAGGGCCGGGGTGGGCAGGAGGACACCCGGCAGCGGCGTTCGTCTGTCACTGCGGTAATTAATGCTTCTCCCTTACACTTTGCAAATAACTCGCGACTCTTTGTCTGGTGATAAATGGCCCCTTTGAAGTTCTCCTTTCTCAAAAGCAAAGCAAAGAAACACTTTCATAACCCGTCTTCACCTCCCGTCCTTTGCCGAGACACTGCTGCTCGGGGAGGGGGTGCATAGAGGTGCTGGTGGCCCCTCGATCACAGGCAGGACCCTTTTGGAGCTGCTCAGCTTCCCCTTGGCTCTGTGGGGCTCAGCACCACCTCGGTGTGGCC
>NW_009923854.1:4278-4493 GCF_000696875.1 Nestor notabilis
CCTGGGGGTCCCCTCGACCACCCTAAGTCTTGACCTGGGGGTAAGGCTGCAGTTGGGTGACCACAGGGAAGGTTTGGGAGTATTGGGGTGCGAACGTGACCCAGCACCCCCATGAGCCTCACGCGTGTCCCCCCGCAGCTCCCAGCCCGTCCTCGGGTTCTGCTTGGCTGCTGCAGCAAAACAAGTTCTGCTGGGCTATAAAAAGGCGCTGGAAG
>NW_009923855.1:0-267 GCF_000696875.1 Nestor notabilis
CTCCCAAATGCCCCCCAGCAGCTCCCAAATGCCCCCCAGCATCACCCCAGTGCCCCCCAGCATCACCCCAGTGCCTCCCAGTAGCTCCCAGTATCACCCCAGTGCCTCCCAGTAGCTCCCAGCACCACCCCAGTGCCTCCCAGCAGCTCCCCATGGACATCTCCATGCCCCCCCTGACGTCCCCACGGCCCCCAGGACACCCCAGCCCTGCCCCTGTGCCCATGTCAACCCAGACCAAGCAGGTTTCGGATGGGGGGGGGGGGGCAC
>NW_009923855.1:300-1222 GCF_000696875.1 Nestor notabilis
CTCGTGCTCCTGCTCGTCCTTCTTGATGACCGTCTTGTAGGCCTTCTCGAAGTCCTTGGCCAACACGATGTACCTGTTCTCCCGCACCGCCAGCATCCCACCCTGTGGGGACACGGCACCACGGCACCCATGGCACCCACGGCACCCACAGCACCCACACCCTCCGGGGACAGGCCGCTGTGGCACCCCAAAACAAGGACAAACTATCAGGTCAACCCAAGGATAGGCTACCAGGTGAACCCAGTAATGGACAGTCCCCCAAGGATGCGTCGAGGTCACTCCAGTATGGACCATGTCAACCCAAGGATGGGCCATGAGGTCACCCCAATACTGGACCGTGTCAACCCATGGATGAGCCATGAGCACCCCAATACTGGATCTTGTCAACCCAAGGATGGGCCATGAGGTCACCCCAATACTGGACCGTGTCAACCCAAGGATGGGCTGTAAGCTCACCCCAATACTCGACCAGGTCAACCCAAGGAGGGACCAAGCTAAGGATGCACAACTAGGTCAACCCAATAATGGCCCATCAGGTCACCGTCACCATAACCCGGGGTGCCATAGCGCCCGTGTCACCTCCTCGTTCCCCTGCCATGGTGGGACCTGTCCCCATGGTGTCACCCACCTCCTGGCAGATGGAGTTGATGTCAGCTCCCGAGATCTTGTCTGGCCGAGCTACATCTGTATGGGGGTGGTGAAGGAAACGTCGCCTCCTCCTTGTCCCCGTGAGGTCCCCACCATCTCCTCAACCCCTCTTATCTCCCCATGGTTCCTGATGTCCCCATGACCTCCCTTGGTGTCCCCACGGGCTCTATGACAGCCCTATGGACTCCCTAGTGCCCGGGGTTAGGCCAGCAGGTCAACCCAACGATGGGTTGTCAAGTCAACCCATGGGTCGGGCCAGCAGGTCCGTCCCCCC
>NW_009923856.1:0-324 GCF_000696875.1 Nestor notabilis
GCCCCAAAGCGCAGCAGGACACCCACCTCCCCCCAGCCATCCATTGGGGACCCCCAACAAGTGTTGCCTCACCTCAAAGTAGTTGTTGTCCCTGGTGAGGGGCCGTGGGGCCACGTAGCAGCCGACCTCCCCGGAGCTCCCGTGGTAGCTGCAATGGGAATGGGGACAAGGGGGGACAGGAAGGTGGTTCAGAGGAGAAGGACTTGAGGGTGTTGGCTGCAAGAAGCTCCCCATGACTCGGGGCAAGCCCAGAACCCCCCTGTGTGCTGGGCTGCACCCCCACAGCGTGAGCAGCAGGGCCGGGGGGGGGGCCCCTGTGCTGTG
>NW_009923856.1:762-1080 GCF_000696875.1 Nestor notabilis
AGGGGCGGGAGCTGGAGGATCTTTCAGCTGCCTTCATCCCATGGTGGTATCCTGTGACCCAGATGAGGGGTCCCGCGCTGCCCCCCCGCACCTGAGCGTGTCCCCATCCACCAGGATGTGCTTGGAGCGCTCCTGGAAGCGGCCGGCGCGGACCTCGCGGATCTCGCGGATGCGCCGGCGCCAGTTGAGGAACCTGTAGTGCAGGTGGAGATCATCCATGGCGAGGGGAGACCTGCGGGGGGGCGCCGGTGAGACCCCCCCGCGGCACAGACACCCCCATGGGCACACACGGAAACAATCCCCCGGGCATCCGCACCC
>NW_009923857.1:0-1071 GCF_000696875.1 Nestor notabilis
CAAAACGTTTTTTTTGTGCAAATATTTTGTCTTTAAAGATAAGTGAAATAATCAAAATAAAAAGCATTCACACACAGCTCAACTAGAAAAAAAAAAGGACTACAGTTGATTTTTTTTTTTTCCTTTTTAAAGGTCTAGACACAGCTCAATAAAGAAATGTTTTTGCAAGCTTGGTAGGCTTGTGCATTCAGACCAGACATAACAAGTAAATATTTATACATGGAGAGATGGGGAAGGGCTTTTTTCTTTGCTCATCTTCCTCAACTCTCTCTCTCTCTCCTTTTTCTTTTTATGAGAAGTGCAGAGTGTTTCATTTACTTTCTTGCCTTTTTCTTTTTTTTTTCCTTTTTTATTTATTTTTTTTAAAAGGGGTGCCCTTATTCTCTTTCTCTTTGTTCCACGCAGTTGTGCTCTCAAGGCCATTGATTTGTGAATGATGGAGTCTGCTGCCCTCCAAGATGGAAGACATCCCGTTGTTCTGCTGGTGCTGGTAAAACGTCGACCCTGGGTAGTGCCCTATCACCTCGCTGTACGTCGGCGGCGGTCCCTCCATCCTACCATTGCTCCCATAGCAGGTCGCGCTGATGCCAGAGTTACTGCTGGGGGGGCACGGCCCCCCGTACACGGAGTTATCTATCAAGTCACTGTCAAAGATGGTTCTGTTGGGGGGGGCCCGGACCGACTCTCTGTTGAGCTCCATTTGCCGCTCAGGGTCCCGCGCGTGCAGGGCCCTTGGTACGGGGGGGGCTCTTCCCCATCCGACAGCGAGATGGTGGGAGGCAGGTCGATCTCGTGCTGCATGTAGGGGTAGGTTGGCTGGAATCGGTTAAAGCGGTCCCTCTGCAGGAAGGATGGCACTGCCAGGCGGTCGCTGGGTCTCGGGGTGTAGATTTGCTGCTGAAAGGGAGAGAAAGAGAGAGAAAGAGGGTGAGATAAGCGTGAGACACTGCAGCCCGGGACAGCGGGAGAGGGAGCAGCACCCACAACCACATTGCCCTCACCTCTGTTATTCCATTCCCTGACACGGTGCTTTCCGAAGGCCACAGGCTTCCCTCCTGCCTTGGAAAGAAC
>NW_009923857.1:1122-1938 GCF_000696875.1 Nestor notabilis
AGAGTGCAGAGTGAGTCTGACTGCCAGCAGTGGTTAAGCTCCTTCTGCAAGCAGCTTGTGCCAGGTTTCATCCTGCACCAGAACCCAGGTAAGATGCTGCTGCCGCCGTCAGTACGTCCCTACCCCAGCTGCAGCGACGCATGGCATGCACCCTCTTCTAAGCAGGCAACTACCCCTGCTGGGGGTATTAGCTATCATCATACACGCTGGCTGTCATATGGGTATATTACCACTGAAAACAACACTTTGACTAACGTTTCCCTCCATTTTCACCTCCATTTACATGTAATAGATCACTCGCAGAATGAATGATGACAACGACACCAGCAAACAACACTCTCCCATTTGCAGACTTCCCCCCTCTCGCCCACACCCACCCAGCATGTTTCCCTCCCTGGCTCCAACATGCCAGAGGAGTATTTTCAATTTGTGATCCATGAGCCGTGGGTGATTCACAAGACATCACAAAATGCTCCATGAAATAATGACAAGATTTTATATATATATATATAGATAAGAAAACAGAACACCAACAAAAAACTAAACACAAAGAAAACCCCTAAAAATCAACCCCAAAACCCACCTCACACCCACATAACCACATTCTGATGCACACAATCAAGGAAATAATGGGAAAATAAAGATAAGTGAATGTTAAGCCTCATTTTGATCTGGCTAAAAAAAAAAATAAAAAAAATTTAAAAAATAGCAATCTGTAGCAACAGGGTGGTTCTAGAGTATTTTTCCCAAAAAAGATAAGTGGTCCTTGGCTTAAACAGTCTTTAAACAGCCTGAGGAACTGTGATCTAGCAGCTT
>NW_009923857.1:1969-28585 GCF_000696875.1 Nestor notabilis
ACTCCAAGCATCACCCTGACCCTGCGATCCCAACCCAGGTGCCAACAACCCCAGGCATGAAAAGCCACAAGCCAATTTCCCCCAAACCATGAGATTAGTTTACAATTCATGATCAAAACAAACAAACAAAGGTTCTTCCCATTTGCTGGTGATGCTCTGAGCATGCACAGTTCACCCGCGACACTTTTGCCCTGAGAACTGAAATATTTAAATATTGCTAATATTCACATATAGCAACAACCCTCCAGCAGGCAGGGCTGGAGGAAAAGAAGCCAGAAGGCTCGTAATTATAACCTGGAATAGCTGGCACTTCTCAGTTCCTTGCAGATGAATCTCTAGTTCTGGCACCAGCAAGTCAGCCACAAGCAGAAGTATTTACACCAGTGGAAAAAAAAATGCCAAAGGTGTTTTTTCACCACCTCTTCCCTTTAACCTGTCCCATCCAAAGGCCATTCTTGGGCCCAGCCCCAGCAGGGCTCCCCAGATGAGCAAACCACAAGCTTTGCTGCTATAAAAAGACCTAGTTCTCCAATAGCTGTGGTGGTCCAGGCAGCCTGGAGCCCTGGTGGAAGCCTGTAAGAAGCTGCAGTGGTTCCGCAGCACCATGAACACCTTCACTGATAAACTCAGAAGGGATTTTGCTGTCTGATGCTCCCTGGACCTCACCCAGCTGCAAAGCACATCTGGCCTCATACCAGGCTGTGGTACACAAGGATAAAACACTGCTGCATACTTCTGCAGCTATCCCAGCAAGCAGCTGAGCAGCATCTCCACTCACCACAGAAGCACCTCCAAGAGCAAACAGAGCAGGGATGCCCCTGCACCAGGGCATCCACAACAAACAATGGACAGCCCAAAACGCAGCAACAGCACAAGATCTCCAGAGAAGCCATCCATCATAATATCCCCACCCCCTGCTTTTTTCTTCTTTATTTTCCCCAAGTTTAGAATATCTTTTCTCTTGTGGCATCGCATATGGTATCAGATATGGAGAGAATCCCATCAGATTCCTGTTTCTGAAGCTCAGTTCTGCACATAAACCTCAAAGCGGTCCTGGTGCCAGTGCAAGGAAAACAGTGCAAATGAGATGGCCCAGATTCTTCCCATTTCTTGGTGTTCTTTAGGAAGCACCTCCTTGGAGCAGAGGTTAAGTGCTGCAATACCAGCACCCTCCCCAGCTACAGCTAATGAACACGCTGGTTGAGCTGTGAGCCACACAGCCCTTCCTGAGCAATGCAGCACCATGTTTTATACAGACCTTGAGACTTCAATATGCAACTGTTTACACAGGCATCAACCACTTAGTCTGGTCCATTTTACATGTATTTCTCTCCTGCAGGGACAGTCAACAGTCAAATTCCCCCAGCAGCCAAAAGACCCAAGAGGAACTGCATCTGCCATAGATCAAATCTGTGCTGCCTCTAACCCCCCACTCAGCCAGGGCACTGACACCAAAGGGCACGAGGAGGGTTTCCAGCACTGCCACATGCACTGCCAGCCCTTCACTTCATCCTGAAGGACGCCAAAGCAGGAGGCAGGAGTGGGAAGCACTTTGAATATTGTGTTTACTTTGCCATGCCCCCATGGCAGACTTCCTGAGCAGTGAGTACCCCGCTGCCTTCTGCTAGATGTTTTATATTTAACTTGGCAGTGGGCAGTGCCATGGCAATATCCCATCTGCTTCCCCCTTTCCTGGGAGTGATGTCAGCCAGCTCGTACGAGGGCGGCTGCATCCCGGCGCATCCCGGCGTGCGGAGCATCACTGCGCTCAGCTGGGGCTTCCCGCTCCGGCAGGCAATGAAGAGACCATGTACGCACCCTTACGTGAGTTGCTCCACCCAAAACGTTCATGAGCCCCAAGTATCACTCACCCAAAGCCTGCACCCAATATCCCACCCAGGCATTCAGAAGAAAAGCCCTGGCTCACACATTAACCCATCTGTTTGTACAGATGAGGTCCAGGAATGATGCTCTGGGCAACATGTGATGCAAGAGTAGCAAACCAGTAGAAACACCATTAAAATGGGATCCGCAGAGAGACAAGGAGCAGACAGAAGACCCATTTTCTGTAGGAGCTGGATCTCTCAGCTGTTATTAACCACTTCTGTCAGGACTCCAGGGATTTGACCTGGACATACTTCCGTGCCCACGGCTGACCGATCACAGGCACGCTCACTGACACCGACCCTCTGCCTCACGCATCACTGTGAAGCCTATCTGGATAATGGCTCATCACTCCTAAAAACTCAACAGTGGGTTTAAAATTGCTGGAAAGCAGTAGCAAGAGGAGGGCAAAGCCTCAGAGGCAGGACACGTACATACTTTAGCCTTCATGCTTGGGCCATGGGATGGCTACACAGCCCCACTGGGCCAAGCAACACTGCACTGACCCATGAGGGAGCATCCCCGCTGTAAATCCTCATCCTCGGGGCTCTTCTCACTCACCTCTGAATTTCAGAATGTTTAGGACTTGAATTCATCTCAACAATGGCTGAGGCTAGAAAGCTATGGTTTTCCGAAATGAAAGCTGAGATCCTGCTGTCTGATGAGCAATACGGCTGCAAAAGCCTCCGCAAGTATTCCAGGACTCACTGTAGAACCTAAAATTACGTTTTAATTTCTTTTTAGAGATCAATCTTCGACTTTTAGAGAGCTGCTTGTTTCACTGGTGTCAGAGAATTTTCTCTGTAAAGCTGCATGGTGCAGATTAAGTCTCTAAGCCTGCAGGAGGACTCTAATTTTCCATTTTGGGGGACAAAGGTATGCTTTGAAATTGCATTTAAACCTCTTTTTCTTGGGGGACTGGGATATCACTGTTCCAAAGGTGCAGGAACCTTTCTTATTGTTTTAGTAGCATTTCTTAAGTAATCTTAGTTCTGGAAAAATAAAGGTACTTGTTATAAGGACACAGAGTTTAAATATAGCTAAAATGGTGATGGAGAAATACATGACATACTACAAGAACTCCTTACTAGCAAGAACTGCATTAAAAGAAACCCTTAGGGAAATCAGTTTCTCCTTCGGTTGTAATTTTTGAGCTACAACAACAAAAAAGGACAACCCTGGCAGACCCAGCAGCATCCTGACCATGGCATGAACTACTTTAATATTTCAAAAGATGAAAAGCGTGTACGCAGCTCCGGTGCCCATCTGCGGTCACGACAGCAAAATGAAGTTTGGGATTTACAAAGTCCAACATCAGTTCAGTGCAAGTTTAATGGATAACATAAACCAGTATCCAGTTCAGCACTCATTCAAACCGGACCCGTTTTCTACCAGAAGGACACACTGTGCTGATATCCAAGGAGCTCCCTTTAAGATCTGTAGTGACAGGACAAGGGTGATTGTGTTTAAACTTAAACAGGGGAAGTTTAGATTAGATCTAAGGAAGAAGTTCTTTCCAGTGAGGGTGGTGAGGCACTGGAATGGGTTGCCCAAGGAAGCTGTGAATGCTCCATCCCTGTCAGTGTTCAAGGCCAGGCTGGACAGAGCCTTGGGCGACATGGTCTAGCGCGAGGTGTCCCTGCCCTTGGCAGGGGGTTGGAACTGGATGATCTTAAGGTCCTTTCCAACCCAAACCATTCTATGATTCTATGATCATTAGTACAATTGATCCTACTGTAACAGGCTTCCCACTTAGTGCGTGAGGAGCTTCTCTGTCCCGTCAGGAGCTCAGGCCACAGGGAAGCTTCTTTCCTCTTTCAGAAGAAAGACAGGCCACTTTCAGAAAATGGAGATTAGTATTTTAAAATAAAAAATGCTCAATCTGGTATTTTCTTAGAAAATATAAAATTAAACATTTTGATATTGGTCAAATAAAACAGGAAACATTCTGGACATGATAAATCAGTAAAAAACTGAAAACAAACTTTCTGTTATTCTTAATAATTCATGTGCTTGGATGCTCACATTCTGCTACTGTTGGAAGCAGGTACACAGGACAGTGACAAGAGATATAGGATTCCTGTACCTCCATAAGGAGTTGGGATATGTGCAGGGAAGTTTATCTCTGATTGCCAAAGCAGGCAGGTGCTTGAGTGGTCACGACTGGCTGCTATAATGTGGGATCACACGCTCGCAGCACTTCGATCTTGTTGTACAGCACTGATACAGGACCATGAGCTGAGCTCACTGCCATGCCCTCTGGAGACACGCTCCGCAGCTCACAGAACTGAAGTGGTTTGAGCCTGGGGTTTGCACAGCTCTCTTTCCCAAGGGCTGTCTTCCTCACTGCAGCACTGAGTGTCTAAGGGACCTTTGTCAGCCGACTGACAAAAAGAGCAGCTAAGGAGCAGAGAGACAGCCTCTGTCCTGGGCATCTGCTGGCTGGAGAGCCTTCAACAGCACTGTACTGAAGACTTATGAAATAAAAGATGTTAGATAGTTGTCTCGTGCACTTGCTCTCTCTCTCTAAAAATGAGAAAAAAATAGAAGGAAATAGAAGAAAAAAGAAAGCAATCCCAGTATTTGATCTTTTTCCAGCAGCAAGCATGGATTTAATACAAGGCCCCACACAGACCACCACAAGGCAGCACTAGTGTGCTCAGCTTGCCCTGGAAACCTGCAGAAGGAAGGGCACGAAGTAGTGACCTTGAGGAAGCCCTACTGTTTAAGGAGCTTTGAGATACTTCAGCATGAATGCTAAGAAAAATAAAGTAGTATCAGTACATGATATCCCTGCACTGGAGACAGAGCCAGCGGTGAATGGTACGTACGCAACCTCCAAGAAAATGGGATGTTTGTTCTCTTTGGGTTCTTGTAAGTCTCTTTGAGCTGCTGCATTTGAGGAAACTACGTAAACCAACATCTGCCTCGAGGCTGGAGAGGCTCCCCCTCGAGTCCCTGTCAGAGGTACAATTAACACGTTTCTCCTCAGGCTTTTATGAAGCACAGAGCCTGGGTTACACAGGGAATCTCTTGAGCATCCCCTTGGAAAGATGCCTGCCTGTCTGGCTGACAATGTTTTCTGACCCCTCCACCACCTCTGACCCCCTCCACCAGCACCACTGGTGAAAACAGGAGAAAGTCTTTCAGGATTTCTTATTCTCTTCAAGGCAGGCAATAAGCATTTATATGCTCATTGGAGACACTGCAACTGGAGCTGCTAATGGACTCCATAGTTTGGGGCTGTTGAAAGCAAGGCATATGCACCCCAAACAGCTGAGGGCATGTGTTGGTTTTTCAGGAATGAGACACATCAAGAATAGTTTCGTACCATTACTTTACTGATGTAGAGTCTGAATTGCAAAGCTGAGGGCAAAGGCAAAGGCTATAGCTGTCCATATATTACAACTTCAGAGCCAGAGGCATCCACAAAAGCCCTCCCCCAGTAAGAGACAGAAGATGATGCCAAGATCCAACCTGGACAGTGTCTCTTCATGCAGTGCCAAGTGGCACACGGGCAAACAGGACCCACATGAATGCCTCTGGCTCTAATGCATCCCCAACGTCACGTCATTTGGCAACCAGTGCAGGACAAAGCGGGTTGGAAGAGCAGGCACGACTTACTGATGAGAGGTTCTCGTCCCTCCGCCTCCCCTGGCTGTGCCGGCTGATGAAGGATCGCGCAGAGAGCTACGTGATCACCACCACCATCACCATCATCACCACCACGATTATGATTATCTGTACAAACTCCAACTCCGCTGCAAGAGAGACAGACAGACTTTAAGCCACCAGAAAAAGCAGCACGTAATTGAGCACAAAAACTGCTAATGTGGATGAGACACCAGTGACACCGCTGCATCCTTCCCCCATAAAGCTCTCACATGCAGCATGCTTTGAGCCCAGCTACTCGTTTAATAAAACTCACAAATTTACATTTTTAGTGCCACAGAAGAGTCTCTAGGAGGGATCTTTAAAAATAATCTATCAAAGCAGAGCGTTTCCAAGCTACAATGGAGACAGAACTTCCCAAAGCCCTCCCAGCTGCAGTGTGCTGGATACCTCCTCCAGAACAAAACAGCAGCATCTCAGTGCTGAGCACGCCTTGCTCAAGGCCACAGAGCCAAGAACCAGCATAACTCATCCTAATGGAACAGTTTAGCTAAGTGCAAGCCAAATTTCTGCAATTCTCTTCCCAACACCACCACTCCAGTCCAGTCCTCCCTGGAGGATGAAGTCCTTCGTGGGGCACACCCTTGCATCAGGCACATGTCCCCTTTGTCACAGGGGTCAGACAGTGGCATGGGGTGCCCATGGCACAGCACAGCAGGCAGACCCCTCTTCTCCAATGCTGGCCCCTCCACCACAGAGCACAGGCAGGGAGACCTCTTGCTTCTTGGTGAGACACCAGATGGGCACGATGCGGCTGCCCATGGGGGCCACATCCCGTAAGTCCAAGCATCCCTCAGCTCAGGGCTCGGCCAGCTGACAGCAGCAGCTAGAGTGGCTTGAACTGGCATAAAGGAAGGCTGCCAAAAATCCTCCAAACAAACACGAACAAGCAAACAACAGGCTATCCGGTCAACTCCAGAGACACCTGGCAGCAGACAGTAAGAAGCTGCTCCTAAAGCTTCCGAAGGAAATAATTCCTCACACCTCTCTGAGGCTCAGGAAAACTGAAACATAGCACTGGGGTCACTACTTCCACACATCTGGCACCCAGAGAGCAGACAGCAGCCCTGAACTGCTCGGTCATTCCCCATATGCCCCCTTGTGCCAGGCACACACAGGGCTTACTATGCCCAGGACAGGGCAGCAGCAACTCCTGTGCTCACCATAAAGGAGGGACCAGACCAGCAAAATTCAACAGTTCTGAGGATTTACACTTTCTTTGCTTCTCAGCAGGGACATCTATAAAATCCAGTTTTGGAAAGCCGTGCCGTAAGCAATCACAGACGCTGCCATCTGTATTTTATCTATACAGACACATACACGTATAGTAGATATCTGCAGATACAGAAGAAGAGCTGCCATACCTTTAAAGGGCAGCATCACACCACTTGTACTAGCTGGGGTGGCTTCTGCTGAGTCAGGCAAATTGAATTTTACTTCTTTATGGAAAGTTTTTTCCTGACAGGTGGCATTTAAGTGCCAGTAAAAGCAAATAAATGTCAAGAAAACAGTCCAGGTGGTGAGTGCTGCCAGTTACCTTGGAGCTCATTCTGCTAAACAGCAGCTATTTCTGCCCAAAATGCTTAACCAGCTCTGCCCACCACCTTCAAAAAGCAGAATTATGCCTTGAAAGCAGGAGCTTTATCTGTCACTTAAAGTTAGATGTATGAGTGACTTGGAGCCCATATACTTATGGCACCCTTAAAAAGCAGCTGCCTCTACACCAGAAGATTGCACATGGGGTGGGAAGAGAGGGATTAAAAGCCAAACATTGCAAAGGAGTTTTGCCTTAAAAATGCTTTTTAGCTAAAGGCATCTTCTTAAAAGAGGAGCTCTGGGTCTTTCACAGCAATCCCAGCAAGGTGCCTGAATGCCATTGTAAGCAGAACAGCCTGGAAAAAACATACTTTCCCAACAATTCCTGAATCAGCCCCAAAGCAGCAGCAGAGCTCATCCGTGGGAACGACGGGTGATGGGACCTGAGAACTGCCATGGGTGCCCTGTGCTGGAACAGGAGGTTCCAGTCAGGTTAACCAGACACACAAACACACCAAAACTCAAAGGGTTGGGAAAAGAAGATGATGCAAAACCATTAAAAACAAAAAGCAAGCTGCCTCTTCCCATGCCACCCCCCATGTAGAAGCATGTCCCCACACAGCCCAAAGGAATGTCCTAGTTCTGCTGCACCCGTTTTCTTTTTCATTACTGAAAAGAATAAAACAAAAAAACAACCAATGTTTTTAGGAAGATGAGTCAATTTAGCCTCAATATGCAGCATGTGCTTTGGCCACAGTAAAAAAACACAAGAAAAAAAAATATAAATGGGGCCAGTGATGGAAAACTTCCTTTTCTGCTAAAAGAGGTTATATTTCTGAAGAAAAACAAGACCAAGGCAGTTATAAAGGAAAGTTCCTTTCCTAGGACGAAAAGTCCCTTAAATGAACCAAACCTTGCTGTATTGGGCACAGTACTTTGGTGAAACAGGTGAAGTTTGGCCATCAGGAAGCGCTGCCCTAATTCCTTCCTAGGAAGGAACACATGCAAGGCATGTCATTTACAAATGACCTAAGCCAAGCTTCCTTCACACACATACAGACGTGCAACAAGCAGAGTCTGAAGCAGAAGAAAGGGTGGGAATTCCATCAAGATCTGGGACAACACACCAGCATCTCATCCATCCCCATCCAGCTCCAAATGCTGCTTGTTCTGGCTCTGGGACTCCTGTAAATGGAGTATTACAAAGCAGTTGCCAAGAGTAAGGCACAGTATGATTACCAGAACAAAGGGGATGCTGACTTCCAGCAGGGACACTCCTCCTGACCCATCTTTCTCTCCCAAGTTCTCCTTGGAGCTGGTGATCTGGATGGGCTGGACTGCCCCAGGAACCACATGGCAAGGCCCAGAGGTGCAGGCAATGTTTGGCCATGTGTCATGCCTTGCTCTTCAAACTCTACATTTGGTTATTTCAATGGGGAATCTAGTCTAACATTACAGCAATCACACTGGTGTTAACAACAGGAGTGATTTTAATATCTCACTTTGTGGGAGGAATGAGAACAATGAAGCTGCAAATTAATATTCTGTAAATGGGTTTGGTGAAACATGTCTGAATGATAAAACCTGATCAGTTCCCCGTTTGGACTTTGTCCTTTTCATGCCAATGGCCATGCTCTTCTCCCATCTCCCTCATTAGCACAGAGAAGCAAACAACTCAGCCACTGCAGCAGAGCACCCTCATCCTACCCTTGTCCTGCAACACAGATGACGGCCCAAATGTTTCAGTTTCATACACAAGAAATGCATCTGCATCCACATCTCCTTTGGTGGTGCTGCTGAAATTAGGATTTTTTCCTAATGCTACATGTATATACACACGAGGAGGCCAAATCTACCAGGAAACTGCACCCACATAAGCTCAGGGAAGAGCAGAGGACACAGCGCCCTGAGTTTCACTCTATCCAAGCCTAGCCCGTGAGGAGCAGCACAGCCTTGCAGTGCCTCGGAGCAAACAGCAAGTATGCCGAGATGAGCTTTAATCCCAAGAATCCCATGTTGCCCAATCTGGCCTTTGGAAAAAATAAAAATAAAACCAACCAAAAAAAAAGTCCCACACACTCAATTTGTGCTTTTCAAGTTTCAAGAGACTCATACCCACTCGAGGCACCGAAGTTTCTGCCAGCTCTCCCTCTGTTTTAACTTGTCTTTATGGGCTTCATTTGCAGGAGGGGGGAAAACCCAACACGCTGGAAAGCTGGATATACTTGGTAAGATTTTATCCAATCAGCCCAGTCAAACTAATGAAGAAACATCATTAAAACCCCAAACTTTGAGTTAATACATTATTATACAAGTGCAATTCAGCTGCTATGCTAATAAAAAGCCTTTGGGGGAATGAAAAACAAGCCAAACTGCAAAGCACATAATTTATAATTCTACTGGTATTCTTAAAAACACACACACAACAAAACAAGAAAAAAAATGCTCAACACATTTTGTATTTGGCTTCCTAATCATTGTCACTTTTCAATTAGAAGAGACCTCATTCCATTTCTCTCTCTAATTTTCCCCAAGGGAAGTGTTATAAACGCACTAGGCTTTACAAGCTGGGCATATTCAGCCTCCAAATGCAAAGTAAGGTCACACTAATTTAATTTTGCATAATTTTTATTCCAGAATATGTTTCAAAGTAACAGGTTCAGACATCACATTTCAGTGACACAACCTGCTTTTCTGTATTTTCTGTCTAGACGCCGCAGCTCTGGCAGCCGGTCAGCATGCGTGCGACTGTTCTGCAACTAAGCGTTTTTCCCCCAGATTCTCACAATCCTGAAACTGGATATTCGTGATCGAGTAAAATCACTTGTCACATCCCATTCTTCAAGTTCATCGCTCGCTTGCCACATTAAACCACATGTGGCCTTGAATAAGGGTTTCACAGTGGATTACAGCGTTACATTAATGAATGATAGGAGACTCTGCTGCTGCCCAAAGCCTGCGGGCTCCACAATGTGCAGCCTGTGGCCGTTCCCCAGCTTTTTAGAGGAAGGCAGCACATGCCCTTGCTGCCCACACTGAGCTGCTGTCTGGCCACCAAGGTAAGGCTCTCAAGTGACTGAAATCTATGGAAGTGGCAGTGGGTTACGAAGTGGAGGCACCTCACTGGCACGGCTGCTGAGGTACCTGGCCCCACACCTCCCACCAAAGACCATGCTCAGGGCTCAGCAGAAGCAGCCGTGCCTCAGAGCTTCCTCGAGCAGCTATGAACAAAATACTTGGCATGCACAGGTTTAAAATTCAATAGTATTTTTGCAAGGAAGGAGAGCTATTTGAGTCAATGGTGACATGTGGAGCGCCGAGCCTCTGCACGCACGCATGGTTCACAACAGCCGCAGGGGAGGTGAGGCTGTGATACACTTTAAATGCATTTCCTTACTTTTACAGCTGCAGAACAGTTCATAAAACACTTACTATAAACTTTGTTAATGCTCTTCCTTCCACATAGAGTATCACTGCTGAAGGCAAATGCTCCAAAGCACTGGCAAGCATAAAGAGAAGCGGGGAAAAAATAAATTACACCTGCATTTTGCTGCAATTACGAGTCCTCCAGCTATCATTTGCAAGTGGACAGAACAGCTTTCAGACAGGGTCTCAGCCAAGATGACCTTTGCTTTCAGCTGGGTATAATGCACATTGCAGGTTAAAACAGTTATCTGTAAGCTTCAGTTACATTTTCTATATATATTGGGATTGCGTATCACATGAGAAGTGATGGTAAGAAGTGAAATTACTCAGGAGGTAATGGCTAGGCTTAAATGTAGCTGCACTAGCCACAATTCCTAAGAAGAGAAGTTTAATAGAATATGCCAGTTGTCATAAATGCTGTGGTGCAGCATGCTAAAACCCAAGTCTGTTGTGCTGAGACAAATTAAAGGAAGCAGAGAATCCCCTACAAAATATTTCTCTTCTCCTATGGTTACTTTCATTTCCTCTGAGTATTTTTATCATTAAACCCCCCTTAGTTCCAACCTGAAACACTGCTGGGACAGTTCAAGCACCATGAGTCTGATCACAAGCTCACACAAACATGCTCTTAAGGGTGTGGACAAAACCCTCCTGCTGCTGACTTCATCTTTGGGTGGACATCAGCCTCGTGTGAGGCACCAACACCCTGCTCCGTGCCAGGCAGGATCAGGAACCTCCTCCTGTTCAGAGTTAATGAGCTACTAGATAACTTTTACCCAGGACTGACAGGAGATGCACCTCAGCTTCTGGATGCTCCTATGCCAGTCCCTCAGCATCAAAGGCCCATTACCACTCATTTTATCAGCATTCTTTGGGAAATACATCCAACTATGGAGAAACTTCCAACACTGCTCCAACATCTGCAATAGCAGAGGTCACAGAAAAGTCAAGAAAGTGTGTTTAAAATGAAATCTTAACTCCAATGGTCTCCCCTAATCTAGAAACTGATGTGAATTTGAGTAGCAGAAAAATCCAAAAGGAAGTGAGTAAGAGTTAGGGAGACTAACACAGGGCTGAGAACAACGCAGGGTTTGCTATTTCAGAACACTCAGACAGCATCTCCCCTGGATCACAGCTGGGCCGCCACTGCCACACAGGTACTCGCTCCCAGCAGCCAGGCTCCTTGCTGGGCAGCAGCGTGACCAAACACTAGGTTTTAGCCCATCACAGCTGAAGGACCATCTGGGTGAAGACCCTCCACAAACACCTGCAACCCAAGATAACAGGGTCGTCGTCTGCACTGGGACATTACTCTGCAACACAGCTGTATGGAAATTTCCGGACTGGCTGTTTTCCATTTCACATAGGGACTATTTCTAATTAAATATCACTTTTGTTTGTAGAGAAACATCCCGTAAGTGCCTAAAGCAAGAGCCAAGGAACCCTGCCACGTACTGTACCTTCACCTCTGGTCTTCACTTTCTTCAACACACTTAAACTTCCTTACCAAGGCAGAAGGGGATAGTTTTGCACAGAGATCCTTCCTGCTGCCTAACAAGCCTCAATAAAACAGCCAGAAACAAACTGGGACTTTTTTAACTTTCCAGTTGAAGTACAGATGGATGTAATGAGGTCTTGTACAAACCTGGGCAGCATGTCTAGCTTCCAGAAGACACAGGCTAAGGATGAATTCTAATGGCAGGCAGCTTGAGCTCCCTGGCCCTCCCCTGCCCCTGCAGCACCTCTCACCACTCCAGCAGGGCCTGCGGGCACCCATGCAGGGTTTTATAGCAAGCCTTTTCCCACAGCAGTGGGCACAGCACAGCCTCCCTCCCACTCAGGCAGCAGAGCCACAGCCTGTGGATGAAATCAGTGCACAGATATAGGGGGCTGGTGGTGAGGAATGGTATAATTTAGGTCCCCGGAAAACCAAATGAAGCAAAGCTTGGCATGGGAGACGCACCGTGGCAAGGTGGAAGAATGCTCACTCTGACCCTGGGCACCTACATCAGTTGCCAAGTGGTGAGTCCAGGCCCCCAGCCCATCTACTGATGAGGGACAAAGTCTTTCCCTGGGTCACTCAGCCCAAGAACAAGACTCAGCCTCACCAAGGAACCTGGTCTGCCCTGGGACTGCAGGAGGAGCACGATTATGGGTACAGGCACAGAGCCGAAGAGCTCACCAGCAACAGGATGCAATCACTGGGCACGAATCTCTTGGCATGAACAAGGAACCCACAGCACAGGGCACCTGAGCCCTCTGCCAGCAACCAGCCCTTGGGAGAACACATGCATCCTGTAGGGTGGCAGCAGGATACCTGTCAGCACCATGCACAGAGCTAGGTGGTGATGCTTAGACAAAGTGGAGCTGAGAAAAGCATCTTGCTTTGTGCCCCCAGAGCCCTTGCTCCAACTATGAAGCAGCACTTTCCGCTCCTCGTGGTGCACAGCTGCTTCGTGGAGCGCCCGTGGTTATTTATGGTGCCTGGTCCACGCGGGTGACTCAGCACCACTCTGATTCAACAGATTCCATTCGGAAGCCTGCAGTGACGTGCAGTGGGGCACCTCGGTGGGGACTGTCCCGCAGCAGCGCCTCCAGCACAGCCCCCAGGACTGGAGACGGTTGGGCCACGTCAGGGCCTGAAGCTTGTGAAATCCATAAATGAATTGCTGCCTACGGTCAGCTAAATATGGTGACACTGTAATGTCACACCGCATGCCCCGGCTTCTTCCATAATCCTTGGGGATTTAGGGTAAATTCAACTAACTGCAATGCTCTGTCCTCCATGCACCACCACCCCTCCCCAACCCCCCAGGAAGGAAGGTCTCTATGCATATAGACACACACACGGAGTCTTTCCAGACATGGCAAAACTAACCAGATGTATTAATGAAGAGTGTTCACAAATCTGCAGCAAGCACTTTCATCCCCGATTTTCCATTAACACCTCTGATATCCACAGAGCTGCCCTGGCTGCACGACTCAGAACAAGACACCGTAAAGATGTGCACAGCCCTGACTGCAGCTCCTTTTCATCCCAATTTTCTCGTCTTTTCATCCACCCCCACCCTTGGGCATCTTCTGTTTGAACAGGTTCCTTGTAGCCCTTGATGGCAGCACTCTAGTTACATAAAAAACCCCATGTAAAAGACATAAATAATACTTTCTGAGTGAGCATGTGCAGATGAGGCTATTCAAGAGCAATCAGGAAAGTGGTGGGAAGAAATGGAAGTCCAAATCAGACTGGAACTGACAATAACTTGAAGCTTGAAAAGTGTCTGGGCATCTTCCTCCCTGTTCTTCATTCCCCAGATTCTGCACTTACAATTTTTATGGGACACCAAGCACGGATGCTCAAGGACTTCACCCAACAAAAGGCCAGCAGCTTAAAGGCTTCTCAACAAGCTTGTGCAGCTTGTCAAAGAGCAAATGAAAAACAAATCTTGGAATATGGGCAAATCAAGGTTCCCATCTTCCAGCATCAGTAAACGTCTGTCAGCAGCCAAAACCTGGGCTGCTTCATCAGCATACTGCAGCAAGCATCTTTCTCAGCTGCTGGTCCAGACATCCCTGCCTGCTTCCCTAGCAGGGGCTTTGATGGGCATAAAAAGGATTTGATCTAGCATTTTCTCCAACAGACCTGGGCTGCCATCTTCGCACGAAACATACTGCCAGTGGGTAGGCAGAGACACTGCCCTAAACTAGAAGTGATGGGTCTGACTTTCTCAGCACCCACATCTCCAGCTGAAGGCATCAGCAAGGGCAGGGGCTTGGGCACCAGCAGGCTGCAGAGGAGGAGGAGGAGAGGCACCCTTATCCATTCTGTCAGCTACTTGACAGCCTGGCCCGCTCCGTTCCCTGGTCTTTGCTGACATTTCAGAGCACCACAGCTTCAGCAGTGCCTAGAGGCACTGTTGAGAACAAGGAGACACACAAGGACAGTCCCTGCCATGAACAGCTGAGAGCCTACCACTACCGTGCATGCCCCAATAATGAGGGCACAAAACAAGTCCTAATCACTTTTGGAAAGTAAAAGCTGAGGACACCCTGGACCGCCTTGCCTTATACATACCAACATGCCATCTTTTGGAAGCAGAGAACCAGAAAGGCTAGAGTTGACATCACTGAAGTGGTCTGCAGCAGGCCTGGACCAAAGCAGGGTGCCCAGAGCTGGCCTGAGGTGTACCTTGTCCTCATGCTCATTTTAGAGCCTTGCCCACCCCAACAGCTTGCATTTTTGCCTGCCCACTACAAGCATACTTTTGGAGAGCAAGGGACAGAGGTTACAGCAAAATTTGGGCACATTCTGGCACAGCATATGGCTCCCTGGAAGGACACAAGGGTCAAACTCAGCAGATTCGAGTCCAGCCAAAGTGCAGTCACTAAGCCAGATGCTCACCAAAGCCTCTGTAAAAGGATGTGGGTTAAGCAATGTAGCCAAAGAGAGGACCTCATTTTTTCTACTCAAAGCTAAAGAATGTGAATTTGAGAAGACCCATTTGAATCCAGTCACCTGGAGCTAGGATTTTAGTTGGGAATAAACTCACACCTCCTCAGTGAGCACATGTTGGAACTTGGATTCTGCAGCATCCCGCTGCAGAGGCAGCAGGGTCAGTGCTGGGACCATGTCTGACCACAGCCCTTCGCCCTTCCCCTGTTCATACAGCATGGAGGAAAATACCCACACACAGCAGCAACACAGCCTAGTGCAAGCAGCTCTGCCCTGGTGTGTCCTTCCCAGCCCTGCCTGCAAAAGGGACATGCCCGCTGTGTTAAACACTACATTTGAACTGCTCTAATTTCAGCAAGAACCAAAACAGCTCGGGGCAACAGCTGGAATCCAAAGACTGCCAGAGAGGGTGCAGCACCAAACACTGCTCCTGGTTGACAGAGGCCATTTCATCCACCAGATGCTAAGCTCCACTCAATAAAGAGACCAATGTTCTCCCTCCCAGCGGCTGTGGACAGGGAAGAAGAGATGAAAGAACAAAGAACTTCAGATGGCAGATTACCCTCTGCTGCTTGTCTGTTTGGTCATCTTAGAAACAATGAGACCAGGCAAAGTCATTACTGCAATATTCGTGTATTAGAATCTGCTACATTTATCTTCTAAATAATACTTCCATAAAACCACATATGAAGGGCCCATCAGATTGTCAACAACTGTATTTGTTTACAAGGCAGCATGGGAAGTACTGGAGATAGATACAGAATATGATCTTGATATTGCCATAGCTGGCACTCATCAGCAGAACCTTGAAGCTGCAGCTGCCGCAGCAACACTGAAGCATCAAAGAGAGGAGGATAAGGCCTGTGGCAACAGGCAGGACAACTGGGAAGAGCCCATTGGATCTGCTCCTGCTTCATGCATCATCAGTACAGCTAACAGATAAATTGCATTTCCAGATTCAGCATGGCCGGTTCTGATGTAGCAAGCAGAAATAACTGTGAGCTGGTGATGGCCAGCTGAGAGGGGAGCAGGAGTGCAGAGAGCAAGTGGGACTCAGAAAAGGAGCCAGTTTCAGAATAAGCATCGCTGGAAGATGGGTGATGGAGCCCCAAGGAGTCATGTTCATAGTGTCAATCCTTGGGCCAAAACTGCATTGAATATAGTGCACTTTCTTCATTTGTCACCCTGGGTAATCAAGCACCACATCCTCTGAGTCACTGGCAAATGATGGCCTCATCCTGCACC
The DNA here is from genome assembly GCF_000696875.1 of Nestor notabilis. Taxonomy (NCBI): domain Eukaryota; kingdom Metazoa; phylum Chordata; class Aves; order Psittaciformes; family Psittacidae; genus Nestor; species Nestor notabilis. The sequence goes on from NW_009923857.1 coordinate 18,183, forward strand.
CCCATCCCTTTTTCTGTTTGTTTTAACAGAAATGGTCCCATTCCATACTTACAGCCACAGAAGTACCAGACTGGTCAGGCCTCAGAAGATGTTTTAGTCCTTAAAACACAGGAACTGTGCCCGTTCTTAAAAGGCCACCTTCCTGAGCTAGCATGACCCCTAGCACGGCTAGCTGGGGGAGCAGGACCTGCTTTCACAGGCCAGAAAGGCAGGACTGGCATGGCAGCACACAGCTTTACACAGAATTGCAGACTTGAGAGCTGGTACACTGCCTGGCTCTGGGCAGAGACCTGCCAACTGGAGACTTGTTTGGAGAAACTCCCCAAGACATTAACCAGCTCCCTCAGAGCAATGAGAATTAACGAGGTTCTTTGGGATGCTCAGACTCTCTAAAAACTTGCATACGCCAACTCCTCTTCTCCCTTTTTGTGCCTGTTTCTCTCACCCTCTCCTTCTCCAGGATTTTGAGATAATGTACTTTATGCACAGCAAGCCTTATCCCAGCCTACTGAGATGACTGGAAGGAGTACAATGCTTTTGAAGTTACTTCCAAAGCTAAGGCCAGCTAAACTGCATTAAAAGAATAAAGTAATTTTGATTTTGCACTTAAAAGATAGGTCAATTTGCTTGCTCACTAGAAAATGTTGAGAAAGGCTCATGGCTCCCACCAAGCTGAGAACAACCCAAGCATCTCTTACTCCCCAAGAGGTGGCACAATGGCATCAGGTCTGGACAATGTCTGGGGCAAAGGCGAGGGTAGCACATCACCCACCACCTTGAACACAAGCATCAAGAGAGGGACATAGGAACAGGAGTTTACCATCTGCAACCCGAAACCGCATGAGCCTGAAAAAAATTCTACCAAAAAAATGAGTGAAAAACCGCAGTACGCAATATCCGTATCAAACCCTGCCAGCTGACCCTGAAAGGCCAAAGAGGTTTTGTTTTCAGGGGTGTTTCTATAGCTAGTAAAAATAAACACATTAATAAATAAGTATTTTCGTATACCCTGGAAACACTCCTAATCAATACATGGCTTGCTACTGTAGAGGTTTTTTCCTTCCAGCCAGCAGAAACTCATGACAAAGGAAAGCACATCTCATTTATGAACTTAGCTATAAATACTTCTGCTAACTGCCATTTAGGAATTTCATTTCCTGCTTGAGCAAGTCCTGTTGAAAGAGGCAATTACCAAATTTGTTTCTAGTTATAGAAATAGATGTTTGTCGCTGCCCACATCTGTTTCGACAGACAAATTGCCAGTCGCGGACGCTCCAAGGAGAGCAAGTGCTCCATCCAGGGAGGGCTTTGCCATCTCTCCAGAAAGCTAACAGCAACTACAGGGACTCGGTTTCCAATTCCAACTTCATGTGAGCCCTGTCTCCCGCAGCCGCAGAGCTGCCTTGCACCAATGGGGTACCTACAGCTTCGCAGTCAGGCACAACCACCGGCACTGCAACACCCGGTGTACGGCACCGACTGCTGCTGGCAGTGCCGCAGCTTGCTTCCTCCTCCTGCTGCCGCCCAGACACCACCGAGTATGTGCTTCGTTAGTCACCCGGCCCATCAAAACAAGGCAACTTTAATTCCACAGGTCACAAGGATCCAGGGCTCTGCACAAAAAGGAAGGCAGCAGCAAAGCATTCTCCTTGCCTGCAAAGTGGGGAGATGGCATAGGCTTTCCTGCTCAGTCCGTGACATCCCATCGCCAAACAGCCAGCAGTGATGGCAAGAGGGAGCATCCACCATCAGCATCAGCCTCTCCACACTAAACACTGTATATACTGGGTTTTACCAGGTACCCCTTCCCGCTTCCCTCCACCGTGGCTGTGTCTAGTTTCCATTTCCACTTATTTCTGGGAAAACCATTCACCGGCCAATTCCCAACATGCTCGGCCACGTCCCCACCACAGCCAGCTGCAGCTCAGGTGCCCCAGCACCAGCACCCAGCCCTAGCACGGTGCCTGGCAAGTCCTGTGGGACCTGTGCTCACACAGGGTCACCCTAAGAGGGACACAGACAAGCAGCAACGCCTGTGTCTCCCTGCCACAGGCATAACACCCATTGACTCACAGCCAGCATCGGCTCAGGGATGTGGCAGAGGCACGGAGAAGCCATGGAACAGCACAAGCTGTGGCTGGGGGACCTCTGCATCTCTGGCATTTTCCTGTGTGAATCAGCATGACTCCCCCCACGCACCTCAGTTACCAACCCAGCACAGCCCTTAGGAGCCCACTGGCATTTGGGAGCAGTGCCGAGGACCCCAACATGTCCCCATCCCGAGGCCACGGCACTGCAGCTCCCCTGGGCTCCCTGGGACACGTGTCCCCGGGCAGCAGTGCCACAGGGGTTGCCCCGACACATGGCTCACAGACGGGTGTCGAAACACACGTTGAGCAAGTTGGCCAAAGCCACACAGGTCATGACGGGGCTGCGACTGCAACCGGATTTCCTCAGCCCTGGCCAGGGCTCTCCCTCCTCCACCTCTTCTTAAGCACCATTAGCTACTCTATCATTTTGCAGCTTTTGCTTACAAAAGGGGTGACCTTTCACAAGGTAAGTTACTCCCTGGAACAAGGACACTCTTCAGTTACAGCCATAATTATGCACTGCAGAAAAAAAATATGCAAACGGCATGCAAATGCCCAGACACACACACTGCATCTGGTCACTGCAATATTCAAGTTCAGTTCCTGAACTGGTCCGAACACCGCCAGATGGGAGCAAATATATATGCACAGCCTCACACAGAGAAGTGAAAAATGATTTTAAATCTGTGTATATACACACACCAGAGAGAATGCGGGTGAGGAGTAAAACTGCCCCAAACCTGACGAAATAGAAGGTAATAAATTTACTTCCACTTCAGCTGTAGCAACAACCTGGGAAAGATTTGAACTCCTACAGCAGATACGCTGGAAAGTCCCAGTTCTATTGCAGTGTTTTGCACTTGCGAGTTTTTAAGCACACACAAAAAGAGAAGCTGTTCTCCCAGCAAAACCCAGCAGCGTTTGCTCAGCAGAGACTGTTTCTGGAGTAGAGAATGGGGCTGGGTTCCCACCTCTCGCATCTCTTGGCCGCAATAGGATGAGCCAAGCCTCCCCACCCCAATCCTCATCCCCTGGCACATCTGCGTCCCCCCTGTCCCATTGTCGCCAGGCGCCCGTCCCGTCCCCATGCAGCCCCCAGACAGCAGATTGATGACACGGGGCGGTGGTGGTGAGCCGACCCGCGAGGTCAGCCCCGACAATAGGTTTTGGGGGGTGGTTGGAGGGAAGAGGCCGCGGGGCAAGGATCCCCCTGGCTCCATCCCTCTGGCAGAGGTGATTCCTATCCCAGCTTTCGAGGCCATGGGGAGGAGGATGCTGGGCAGTGGGTGGGCACCCTGGCCCCGGAGCACAGCAGCAGCTGCCCTCGCACCAGGATGGAGGCAATTTGGGGAGGACAGGGAAGGGGGGAAGAGCACAGAGGGAAGGATTATCCATGGACACAGCCTGTCCCCTTTTCACTGCATTTAACAATAAAGCAGTAGCTATAGCAACGGGGTTAATTAATGCATCCGATTTGCATAACTAAAACTCTGAACCCATTCAAACCTTGCTGATATTTTCATTCTTAAACCTGGCCTGCAAGGCTGTGCTCTTACGGCAAGGGGAACCCAAACAAACACACCATGCATATGTATCACTATACTTGCAGGTACATGCGGGGCATCGTGCAGAAACAACAGTGCACAAAGCCATCCCCCAGCTGGGGCTTCGGCAGCATGACCTGCCCGCGAGGCTCCAAGAGCAATTTGCTCCACATACCTTTATTCCCCCAGAAAGCATTAACATTTGCAAATAAGCATGTGGAAAAGAACAGGAAAATGGGGGCTGAAGTGTCCTTCAAAAAATAAAACAGGGGAAAAAGTGATTTTCAGAGATGGGAGTAAAGCACATTCTTAAGGCAGAGGGGGTAAGGAGATAGGCAATGTAAAGGTTTCAGACTATCGTATAACCAGAGGGGGAAATGTCTTCTCACCACAAACATGCATCTGCATGATGTCTAGACAGTCATAAAAAGGGCAATTAAAGTACTGCAGCCTGCAGTAAGCTAATGTCTCCTCTCCCAGTCTAAACAGTTGAAACATACTGTACTAACTTCGGGGGGGAAAAGCAGCACAGAAAGACAAGTTTGTAAGTAAGAATGTTTTGAAATTCAGTTTTAAATAAGCCAGTAAATTAATTCAACCTTGTCACATCTTTGCCTTATAACATATCAAATATTCCGCCTGCGTCCTGTCTAGACTGCGATAACAAAGGGCATTTAAAGCCCTGCAAGATGCGCTGACAGAGTGGCCATTTAAAGATGCAGTATTGCTTTCTCCATCTAAAACGATTTGTCAGATGGAGTTAAAATGAAAATGATAAGTAATCACTCCGGTTCACAACCATTTCAAAGGAAGAAAACCACAAAACCCCCACAGCTCATAGATATAAATCCCACTAAATAACTCCAATGTATCATTCCAGTGGGATTTGATTGGGCTTTTTTTTAAATGGCATTTGGGTTTTTTTTTGGTTAATCTGAGATGTCACTGGCTCTCTGCAGCACATGCGTTTCTAAATATATTAAGTTTGAAAAAGCCAGCTCCAAGTATTAATTGATTTATTGATATAAAATGATGACTTGCAGAGAGACTATTGTAACTCCAAGGGTTAACATCGGAAAGGACTGCACTTATTTATTTATTTACCTAAAAGCAAAAGAATAAACTACCTCGCATGACAGCAACTGGCCAGTCTCCTTCACTGACACAGCTCAGCCTGGTCAGTCACTGTCCTCCGGAGAGCAAGGCAGAAAAGTTAAAATAAACTCCGTGGCTGTGCACAGCATGGTTTTTTTACTGAGAAAGGACAGTTTTCTGGAAAAAGCAAACCCAGAAATAATCCTGTCAAACACAAGAAACATTTTCCTCCTTTCCTGAGCTTTATCAGCTGTTGGAGAACCAAAAATCTCCCCCCCAAAAAACCCAAACCATGCAAAATAGCTGATCTGGCTTTCCAGGACAGCTAATGCTGCCCACGATGGAGCAAGTGCCCGGCAGGCCTGCAGCCACCCTGTCAGAAGGACAAGACTGGCTTTTAAAGACTGTTTACTGGTGACATGGCACAACTAGATGCCCAACGCAGGGAGGAAGGGGGACTGGGGTGTGCCCAGCCCTCGGGCCAATCACTCCCCACAGACACTGGTGTCACAGTGGGCAGCCACCCCTAGAAGTTCAAAGCTGGGCTCCTGCAGTCCCCCTCTGCTCCTCACCCTACAGCATCCCACCACCACCTCGTTTGCACCTCCCTCTGTCTCCCCACCCTTGTTTCTTAATTATTATTTTAGTAAGGCTGTTTCCAACTCCACTGTTCATTCCGCAATAGCCCAAGGGCTACAACTGTTCATTAGACAGAATTTCTGCTTTAATTGCACTGACACAGATGTGTAGGTTATCTGGAAGAAATTACTAAAATGAGCAGTAAAGAATGGGGCTGGATGCTTTTCCTCCCTTACAGAGGGTTTAATTTAGCACTATTTCCCCCCACGCCCCACACAAGCAGCATCATTGGGTGCACTGCGGGTTCGCTGAGGAATTAACCCCAAATCATTCCCGCTGCCACAGTGCATACAGGTGTATTCTGCTCCCCGTGCAGGATTTCCACAGGGACACAAAGCACAGTTTGCCTCCAGGGGCTGCAGACATGGTGCTGGAGGGGCTTGACACCACCCGACCCACCGGGACCCATGTCCCCCCCGTGCTCCCCAGGCAGCACGAATCAGTGACGTTCACCTGAGAGGGAAGCATCCAAGACCACCATTAAAACTGTAGGGAAGTTCATGCCTTGACCTGACTTAAGTCAGGGGTTTTGCCATAAGGATAAAACAAGGTCCCCAATAAACCCTGCAGTCACCCTGCACACCTCTGTTCTCACAGCAGAAGCACCAAGCGACAGTGGTGGGGAGGCAATGCCACCACTGCCAAACAGCTCGTGCCCATCTCCACACCAGCACTGGGGTGGCAAACAGGCTCCCTCGGTCCCCCCCACCCTCTGCAAAGGGGTAAGTCACTAGACACAAGAAAATGTCATTGCTTCTGCTCAACATCATCCAGCTTCGAGCCCGCCACGGCTGTGCAGCTGTCAAATCAGCCATGGAGTTTACATGAACTTCCTCTTCAATTCCTGTTGGCAAGAGCCAGACACATAATAGCCTTGGATTCACAGAGAAAGAGCTGCCAGTGTTATTTCTATTTAAAACCTCTATTTGAGCTTCATACACTCATTCTTCACACATAATACACATGCACATACACACAAAATGAAGAAGTGAGCCAGATCCAGAAGCATTTCACTTCACCCAGAGCACTGCCTAATAGCAATTTCAGGTTTTGGCTCACTGTTATTATTTAATAGATTTTAATTCAATCATAAAAGGTATGAACCTGCCAATTTTTTGTTATGTCTTCTTGCCAGGAAGAAAAAAAAACCCAAACCAACCAGGAATTAAGAAACCATGTAAGAAACTTGCTACCAACTTATTTATCTGTATTTGCTCCCCCTTATCTCCAATCCCCCAGGGAAGGGGCTGCAGCTCAAATGCACCTCCAGGGCAGGAGAGGGCTGAAGCTGCAGGAGCACTCAGCCTGCCAGGGTGGGCTGGGGAACAAGCAGATGCACATCGAGGGTCCAAGTCCCATCTCTGAGTATGTTTAAAAGCCATTAAAAATGTCTCCTTCAGAAAAACTCATCTTTGATTTAAAGGGGGCGGGAGGAAATTTCACGTCAAAAAGTCTGCATTAAGGCAAAAAACCTCCTCTCCTTTGTTGCTAGGGGACTTATTTGCTTTGTATCTGCTGAAAACCTTAAAAATTCCACCACTGTATTTTAACAGCTCCCTGAAACTGAAATATCTCATGTGCTAAAAATCAAGAGACAGAGCACATCGGTTTCATCCTTCATTTCTAGTACTTTGCTCAGGCCTGACTCCGTTTTGTATCTTGGTCCTTGATGCTTTTTGGCAGTTTGCTCTAGACTTACTGGCAAGGGCTAAAAGGTTTCTAGTTAGCTGGTGTCAGCTGAGCATCTGTGCCTGCAAGAGCTGGAGTGGGGGTGATCCCGACTGCATTTCAAAAGCACATTTCCTTTTGGGAGCTGCCACAGTAATTTTAAATCTAAGCGTGTAGCGAAGCGACTCCCTTCGGAGGGGTCCCTGCTGCAGTCCCAAGTGGTAGCGCCCAGTTCTGGGAAGGATTCCTGACCAGCGAGGAAAAGGAGCTGGGAATGCTCCCTAACCTGTGACCCTGATAACAAAAGGCAGGGAGAGCGTCTAGACCTCCAGTCTGACGGGGAATGAAGGCGGGTATTGTGCTGCCGGCACACAGGGGCTGCCTCAGACAAGGCCGGCACAGAGGCGCTGCGGGACGGGAGCAGCGCTGCGAACCCAGCTGCAGCCACAGCCCCAAAACCCTCCAGCTTACTGAGGGAGGGAGGCCGCGAGCAGCCCACCCCTCCCCATCAGCGCAGGGTTTGCCAGCAGCTCTCAGCGTAGGTTTCCCTTTGCCTCCATCTATTTCCTGACACTCCCAAATGCAACCATCCCCAATCCAGCTCTGCACGGGTCACCAACAGGAGAGAGCAAAAAACCCAACACGTTTCCTTCCACAGAGCCTTTATTTTCTGCTTTCCCTGCCTGTCTCAGTTAAAAGGGGACAAACCAAGATGTTCCCTCTTTGCCAAGCCTAGAGACCAACTCAACATTCAGAAAAGCTGAAGCTGAGACCTGGCTCTACCACATATTCCTTGTGCGACCCAGGACAAGCCCCCACTGCTCTGGGTTCTCAGCGTTGTAGGTCCCCACATATAAAAATACAAATATCCTAAATAAATGCTAGAGCTAATGGCAGGTTACTGCCAGGGAGCTGCACAAAGAGAAAACAAAAGGCCTATTAAAAGCCTTCGTTCATCTCTGCCAGAAAGAAAAAGCACTGTTACCAGTACCTTAAAAGATGCATTAAAGGAGAGCAGTAGCCAGGGGTTTCAGGACACTCCTGGCAGAGCAGTGACGGGAAGTGCTTCCAGCCAGCTGCCCCCTGCACCCTCTGGTTTTCCCATAACAAGGTTTTCCCTGCGGTGCTCCCACGCCCCAGCCATGCCCTTGGCCATGCCCTGGCCACGGCACTGCGGGCAGCAGTAGCAGCATCTGCCCCAAGTGCTCCCAGCAGACCACGAGGCTGGTCCCACACCAGAATGTGCCAACCTTCACATCAGAACTCGGCAAAACAAGCGTCTTTAGTTTCACCCTTCCCAAAGGAAAGATAATTACCTCTGCAAACCCAGGTTTTCTGACGGAGGATGGGCTCAAAGCCCAGCTGTACAGTGAAGCCAGAGGGACCCACATATGCAGAGATGGTGAGACCAGTGTGATAACACCCTAGGCATCAGCAGCACTCAATGGCCCAGGAGCACCCCTCTGTATGGGACCTGCAACCCTGGGCACAACCAGCAGCCACCTCAGTCACTTGCAGGAAACCCTCCATCCTCCTGTCACCCCAAGAGTGGACCTTTGGAGTTACAGCTTGAAGCAAAGCACAACCAGTCCCAGCAGCTGAAATAGTTTATACAGCCATTAAAAGCTCACTCCCTTGTGATGAAAGATGAAATACTAACACCTGATGGTGAATACACCAAATTCGAGCAAGAGAGGAGTTTTATCTATCTACCTAATGCAAATCCTTCACCAACACACCCTATCACATTCCTACCTTTCTACCTGACAAAAAGGTGAGGGACAGGGAGTTTCTTCTCCCTCTGCCTCCAGCACTTCCTATTCCATTTCCAAAACATCACCCATTCTGCATCAGCTCCTTCTCCAGGTCCCCAGGTCCCCCCAGGCACCAATGCTGCCTGCAGAGCAGGGAGCTGCAGCAGCATGCACTGGGATGAGATGCCACACAACTGCAGCCTCAGTGAGGTCCAGCCCAAACCTGCTCGCAGCTCGGCCTCTGCCACGGCAGCAGCTCATCTTCTGACAACCGCGTGTGGTTTATTTTTGGTACACATGCACAGGGAGACTGCAAGATCCTACACTGGGATTTTAGCAGCGCTATGCAGCTATGGAAACAAACCCATTTAGACTAATATAACAAAACTCCCAAACCCACAACAATAAAATGAAGAACGAGGCATAGGGGCGTTTTCACAGAGGAGCAGTGCAGCGAACGCAGCGCGTGACCCAGCTGCTGGGAAACAGGGGAGTCTGCGTGTCCACTTGGCCAGAATTCACTCAAACCTCTCAGAAATCAGAAGACGATGCATTTTCATCTAGTTACATATTTTCCCTCATGAATTTTGTTTTGTGCAAACTCTCCACCCTGCCCTTTGATTTTAAAGAGTTCAAGGACTGTATCTTCTGCTAGATCAGATAAGTGGCTCCTTGGTGTGAGCATCTCCTCTTCACCCTCCGTACACATTCCCAGCCAGCCTCTGTGAGAAGCAGGAGAGCCAACCCCAAAACTCAGCAGGAGTTGCAGCACCCCATTTCGCTCCCCACGGGGAGGATGGCAACACCTGACCATGACCCAGGCCTGGCTGTGGCTCAGGGAACTGGTCCCCGCTCAGCGGGTGACAGGGATCCACAAGACATTTGCAGAAATTCGAGTCTGGCATCCACACCCAAGACACCCGTGCAATGATGACATCCATCACCTTACCATAAGACGATGGAACAGTTTAAAAACCCAGGAAAAAAGAAACCCAATGAAAGCTAAACCTCCCTTGAGTCAGTCTCAGGTGGTGCTCCCTGCCCAGGGTTTGTGTTTTGACCCCCCCATGTACAGGGTCTTAGCCCAGGAAGCATGGGGATGGGCACGGGCATCTCTCCCACAGGGTCCCAGCTCCACAGGCAGCACCAGGGTGTTCCAGGAGGAGGTGGAGATGTCTGGCACTATTGGCCCGGGCTGTAGCTGCAGACAAGGACCCAGACAACAAAGGCAAGGCAAAAAGCCATCCAGTAGAGGCAGCCATGCCTGGCAGACTGTGGCTTTCAGAAGCCTGGGGAGACTTTCTGGGCATGAACTGATGTCTGTAAACATAGCTCTCTGCTTGGCCCACAACTACACTAGCGGCAAGATCGCTGAAGTGTCCTACACCATACTCCAAATCGCATCCATTTACTAAGAGTAAAAACCCCCAAAGAATACAAGAGTGTGTCGAAGGAGCAAGCAACTGGAAACTGCAGGGAACAACTCAACAGCAACAACAAAATACATTTAATTTTCTGTTATTTATATTCTAAGAAAACCGCATGTTCTCACTTGCATTTTTGCCTCCCTCCCTGAGGCACACACATACACACAAAATGGGACAGGGAAGACC
>NW_009923857.1:28611-33439 GCF_000696875.1 Nestor notabilis
GAAGAGCGGCACAGGTAGAACACCTCCCTGCTCACATGCTTTCCTCAATCACAGGACAAGAAAAAGGGTGCAAGTTTTACAACAGTCAAGCAACAGCAAACACCTTTTGCTAGATTGAAAACACCCCGAGCTACGCTGCTCAGCACAGCACGACACAGGCTCCCTCCCGCCTGGCTTATCTGCTGAAATCTGTCCTTCAAGGCATTAATATAAAATAAATATAAATAAATGACTGCTGCAGGACAGTTTCCCTACGGACTGGTGCAACTTCCCCAGCACTGGGGCTGTGTCTGCCCTCCATGCACCGGCTGCTCCCAGCCTCGGGCTCCTGCTGTTCTGTTGCCTGATGTCTGCACTGTGATAATGCTGCTGGTGGGACCCAGTGGTGTTTTATGGCTTTTTTGTATAAGCAAGAACTATTCTGCTGTGCATCCGAATTGTGCCATCAGGCTCGAAATAAAGCAACTGAAATAATTAATCTTTTTGTTGTATTTTAGATCATGACTTTTACTAATAACGCTTGATAAAAGCCTAATGAATTATATGTAACTATTATAAGCATGTTAAAGATCTGAGCGTGGTAATAAGCCAAGGTCGTAAGTTCTATTGACTTTCCAGGCTCTATAACAATTGATTAGCCATTTATTAAAATCTACTTGTTAACAGTTTGTTTAGTCAGTTCTTCCCCAGCAGGCTTCGAACACCACATCTGAGCAAAGACACCTTACTTTTGAGGTACTCTCATAAACCGAATTCTAAACTGAGAGAGAGACCCATAAACATTTACAATGATGTCTTTTTAAACCAGCAAAGGCTCTTTTGCAAACAGGTTCGGCTCAAATCCAGCAGCCTCGTTCAACAGGGCTCCCAACATCTGGTTTTGTCTGTCCTGAGCACGGGCAGCTCCTGCAACACTCAACAGAAGTCCAACATGCCACGACTTAAAAAGATTCAGGTTGTCAAATTACTTTCACAAAACACAATGAAAGGTTCTTCCCTCAATGTAATGCTCTCCATGAGTTTGCTAAACAGCAAATGGAAGAACACTTGTGCTTAAAAAGACATTCATTCAGCTTTTGAAGATGCTTCTACATTTAACAGCAGAATTAAAAAAAATCACACCCAGGATTACCAAAGTGCAGGCAGCTATCGAGAGACAAGAAACAGCAAGCTTGTGCAGTCAGCCTCTGAAGACACCGCTGCATCCCCCTCTGCACCCCAACAGCAGGTACCTGCTGCTCTCAGGGCAAGGCAATGTACCACCCGTTTTGTCAAGCAAGTAACCAGGGTGTTTATAGTACAGCAGCTGCAATCATGCAATCAGCCTTCATAATTAGATCTTGGCAACTCTTGAAATACTTCACTTACCCAGTTTACCTGGAAAGGTGCGACCTAAACATTCAGTGCCTGGAGACATTTGAAAGAAAAACAGAAAGCATCTGTCAGTGATGGGAGCCACCTCCGACCGGCTGCAACACACACCCCAGCTCCCCTCTTGGGGACTCATTCTTGAAGAGCTCCCCCATAGCCAACCATGGTTGACATCTGCACCCAAGCCTACCACCTCCGCGGCAGCCAGGAGTACCACAGCACTACAAGCCGGGTGTCACCTCTCCCAGTAATGACCCACATGCTTTTCCCACACCAGAAGTTAGAGCACAGGGTCCTGTTCCTCTCCAGCCATGCAGCTGCATGGGCTTCCCCAGCACCGCTCGCAGCCAGCTCGCCTGATGATAAGCCAGAGCCTTACAAAGGTTTGCAAAGGTTTTGGGATCACGCACCCCACCCCAGAGACCTTCCCACCATGTCCAACAGCACCATACCACTGGTCCATGGCCCCAGGCAGCAGTGTGCACTCCAACGCACCAGTGGGCTAGTTCATAGAATGGTTTGGGTTGGAAAGGACCTTAGTATCATCCAGTCCCAACCCCCTGCCACGGGCAGGGACACCTTCCACTAGAGCAGGTTGCTCCAAGCCCCTGCGTCCAACCTGGCCTTGAACACTGCCAGGGATGGGGCAGCCACAGCTTCCCTGGGCACCCTGTGCCAGCGCCTCAGCACCCTCCCAGGGAAGAGCTTCTGTCTAAGACCTAAGTGTCACATGCTGTCTACAGACACAGAGGGGTGCTAAAGATGAAGACGTACAGCAAATTACTGCACAAAACCCCAGATGTGACACCCAGCAGATGAGTCTGGAACAAAAAGTTTGGGATAAAAGACAACCCATGACTTCTCTTTCACCTGTCAGTGAGCAGGGCATTAATATCTGCAAACCTGATGGGATATGGATCCCCCCAGCACAACCCCAGTGCCCGAGGAGCTGCTCTGCAGTCCCCACACAAAACCTGCATATGGGGCCTTTTTATGAAGACCGTAAGAACTGTCTGTCACTGATAATGGTTAATTGGTACTAATTACTACCTGCCACAGTCTGATGCCAAAGGAGTCCTACTGGCCTATAAAAGTGGCCTCTAACCTGAGAGCAAGGGAGGCTCCAGCCGCCAGACACACCAAGCCAAGGCTGCGCCTTTCGTCCTCACATACCTCACACTGCTCCTGCCTGTGCTCCTGCCAGAACCACTGTGGTACGAGTGCAGGAGAGTGGGCTGGGAGGATCAAGGGCTTGTATTAACACATCACTCCTCCCAAATAAAGCTTTAAGAAGTGGCTTTCCATGCACCCGAGAGGATGGAGATAAGCAACTTCTTCACCCTGGTAAAGATTAAGAGACAAAGAGCCAGCCAGGCAGTATACAGGGGGAGCAGAGAGCCTCTGACACAGGTAACCACTGCCCTGGTGGAAGGGGCACCCACACTGCTCCTGCTGGGATAGAAAACAAAGGAATTCGGCCAAGCCAGACAGCAACAAGGTATGACCTCTTCCTCCTCCTGCTCCTTCCTCACCTTACTGCACAGAGCTTGAAAAGAGATGGAACAAAACCAGCACAAAAAAGGGGTAGGAGGACAAAAGGGAAAAACAGACACTGAGAAAAAGTGGAGGCCGAGCAGGGGTGGGAGGCCGAAAAAATGGGGTTGGATGCTGAAAAGTGAAAAGTAGAGGCTGAGAAAAAGTGAAGGACAAAGAAGGGGGAGGAGATAAAAAGCAGAGGCTGAAAAAAAGTGGAGACTTAAAACAGGAGCAGGGCAAAAAGTGTTGGGAGAAACAAAAAGGAAAGTAGAGGCTGATTAAGATATGAGGACAAAAAGGGTGGGAGCCCAAAAGAAGTGATGAGAGGCCCAAAAGAGAAATGTAGAGGGTGAGAAAGAGTGGAGGCCAAAAAGCAGCGGGAGGCCCAAAAGGTTCAGGAAGCCGAAGGTGAAGTAGAGGCTGAAAAGAAGTTGATGCCAAAAAGGAATGGGGAAACCAGAGTGGTGGGAGGCTGAAGGAAAATTACTGGCTGAGGAAAAAGCAGAGGCCAAAAAGGTAGTGGAGGCCATAAAGGCATGGGAGGCCAAATGAAAAACAGAGGCGGGGAAAAGTGGAGCCTGGGAAAAGGTAGAGACTGAAAAGGTAGAGCGAGGCCAAAAGTAAGTTAGAGGCTGGGAAAAAGTGGAGGCAAAAAGGGGCAGGAGGCCAAAGAGAGGCTGAGAAAAAGTCCCAGCTGAAAGTGTGTGGAAGGTCAATAGAAAAGTAGACGGTGAAAAAAATGGAGACCAAAAAGGGTCTGAAGGCCAAGTAGGGGCAGGAGTCTGTGGATAAGTGGAGGCTAAAAACAGGTTCGAGGCTAAAATGGGGTGGGAGGCCAAGGGTACGTAGAGGCCCAGAAAAAGTGAAGGCCAAAAAGGGACGTGATGCCCCAAAGGTGTGAGTTTCCATAGGAAAGCTGGCGGTTGAGAACAGGCTCTGTGCCTGGCTGGAGGAGGATGTGCTGCTCTCAGGATAAATTCCCAAAGGTGTGGCCAGCAGCAGCAGCTCTGCCCCTCTCCCTGCTCCCGGGCTCCAGCAATGCCCAGGGTGGCTCGACCCCCTGCACACACGCCATGGCTGTCAGTCCCCCGGTCCCAAGGTGTTTTGGCCATGACGGGGATGTGTGGGAGAAGCGAGCCTGAACCCTCTCAATCAGGCGGGATTTGGAATGCAGCTTCTCGCCACCCTCCGAGCTCGCTGCCTCTCCCATGCTCACATCTGGCCTTTTGGTTCAGCCATTTTGCCAACTTTTAAAATGCAAATGCGGATTTGCACTTTAAGTCATCGCTTCAAACTCGACCAGAGCCACCCCCAGCTCTCCTCCCTTCCTCCATACATGCATAACTTTTCTTTTATGCAGTCGGCAGCAGGGAAGGGGATACCGGAGCGGCTGAGCAGTCGGTGTGTATTCCCTGTGGAGCAGTGCCCGGAGCCCTCCTGCAGCCACAGTCCTGCCAGACGGCTCCATGTGAAGGGTGGCTCACGCTGTCTGCCTACCAGCAGCAGCAAGGAACCAGTAATTACACTGGCTGGACCAACACCTGCTGGTGGTTTTGTCTTACACTGTTTGTGCAACCAAATAGGCTGCCAACAAAACAAAGATGTACTCAGTCTAAACAGGTGAAAACACAACACAGGGAATGGAGCTGCTGCGGTTGTGCCACAGCGTCCAAGTGCAACGCATGCTGGGACGTTATTTCTGGTTTAGTCTGCATGAAGGCTCCAAAAGCAGGTAAAAGCATCACATGTGCTGAGAAGACAAGTCTTTGCTATGGGAGGAGGGAAGAGTCTGCACGTGCCCAGAGCCCAGCTCCTGCATCTGGTCTCACACTTGGTGCAGGGAACACAGATGCTCTTTGCTGGGCTGTAACCCCAGCCCCAGCAAACCCGGCTTCACAGCAGCATGGCATGAGGACTGCGT
>NW_009923857.1:33470-37871 GCF_000696875.1 Nestor notabilis
CCCACGTGGACAAAGCAGCGGGTCAGTTCAAAGCAGAGGTGCTCATTCCCATGCCAGGGTCCGCACAGGCAGGGGATCAGACCCCCACACAGCATTCCTTACTCACAGAGCCAGAGCTCAGCAGCGAGGCGGGAAGCAGAGAGCGAATACCATGAAGGACAAGGGTAAAGACTCCAAAGGAGGACTTGGGCCAACCTCAGCCTTCGCTGCCTTTCCACAAAGCAGGAAAGCCAGGATCAGCTCCTAACTGCACCAAGTCACACCCAAGATATGGTCCCCGGTCAGCAGATGGGATTTACTGTAGATGATTCGTCCTGGAATAAAAACATCAGCCCCACCTCTCCCAGCCTGTTTACTGAGAGCCACTAAACATTAAACAGAGGCAAAAAGTGTATCCCAGCAACATCTGGAATTTATCCCTTCCCCCTTCTGCAAAAAAAAAGAAAAAAAAAAATCACGCCTTATTCTTTTTGAGAAAGAAACATGATTATGTAGAATTATTATGCTGGAAGAAGACAGAGAAGAGCAGAGATTTTCTCTAAAATGCTGTTTGGACAATTAAAAAGGGATAGTTTCAAAGCAGTAGCAAATCTATCTCAGCATTTTCTGCCCTGTCTCACAGTGCCAGGCTTTCTTCCCATGTGTTGGCTAAGATACTCTTAGGAAAGCAACAGTTTTTCATCCTTGCAAGACCCTTAGTAAGCTAGAAAGGAAACCAGCCCAAAGTCTGGTGAAGACACACGAAATAAAATATTCTTCCAATTCCTGCCCACAAGATTCAGAGGAGCCTTGTTGTCTATGCAGAAATGCTACTTGGGGACCAGCTTTCCAGAAGAGGATGGGTCAGTCTTTACCAAAGAGAGCTGATGCTCTGTCTCACCAGATAGAAGAACAGAATGGCTTTAAACACAGAAACAGGAAAGACTATCTGGATTAATATGAGGATGCAAGGTCAAAATGTGATATCCTCCACTTCCTCAGGCTCCTGATCCCAGAACGGCTGGTGACAGCCCCACAGCATCTCCTGGCCCCAGGAGCGACTGGGGAAGCCCAAGCTCAGGAAAACCCTCCCCAGCCATTCCCAAGGCAGGAAATAAAGCAGTCGCTCTCAGCCAAGCCCGCAGAAGTGCCTCCAGCTACTAAATTACTCAATGACTTAAAAGTAACTGCATTGATCAGGCTGGAAAACCAAGGTGCAGCTCTTGGCATGTGCACAATGAGGAGGGTACAGCTGCAAGCATTTTGAATTTTTCACCTTCAGGTAGTTACAATCTTAGTAAGAGATGCCCCTTCCCCTGCCCAGCCCTGGCACGGGGCAGTGGAGTGCTGCAGGGGGAGACCAGAGGGCAAACACAGGTGAGAGGAAACCACTGCTCCAGATGCCCTTCCAACCAGGCAGAGCCTCAGCAAATTACAGGTATGTCCCATTTTACAAACGAGGGCAAGGCTGTGCCTAGAACCAGTCCCTTTACTGAGGCTCCTCAACCCCCATCTCCTCGGCTGTGTGAGGACTGGGTGCAGGATTTCATCAGGACATTAAACTCAGAAGCCGTAAAATCACTGTGCAAAAAACCAATTATACCTATTTTCATAACAGCCAATTTAAGCTTGTATTTAAGTCCCTTCACATACCCCTAAGTTACATAAAGGATTTCTTCCACTTGAAATGCAGCTTTCTAAAGGCCATTTTGCTTAATTTAATAGATGCTTAATGTGGGTCTGCAAATCTCCAGAAGCGTAACCAAGGAAGACACATGGCTGCAAGATACAGCGTGATCCCTTCCCGAGGCAAGAGAAAGAACAGGAGAGGATGAAAAGCATCTCCAAACCCATGAACCTGCTGCGACTGGAGTGCACTTGTGGTCTGAAGAGCAGCAAAACCCCGTGGTCAAGTCGAAAGAGAAATTCCTGCACATCTGCACATGGCTGTTAACCCACTCGAGACCAAGCAGCGCTCTGCAGGCTGCACAGCGGCACAGATCCTTCCCTCGCTGCGGAACCAGGCGAGCTGAACTGAGCCCACTCAGCCAGGCTTCTGTCAGATTCCAACGAGCTTTCTGAACTTAAACTAAATAAATGCAGTCACGTTTTTTCTTTTATTTAAAAAAAAAAAAAAAAACCTGCACTAATAAAAACCTCACAGTTAATCTCTCAAATTGAGGCTATTGTATTTATTGTTCCTTACAATCTAGGCCTGGATGGCAAGTCAGCAGATGTTGAGAAGTATTCATCAAGAAAACCTATGAGAATGATGAGGATTAAAAGCTATCAGTGAGACAGAATATGTTTGTAACCTCATAGTTTGCTCTGTGCCTTGCTCAGAGCACGCAGGACCTCATCTGAGAGCTCTGCCCCCTCTCCTTGCTCTTATGCCCATCTCTGGCACATCAGTTGACAAGACAGACCCTGCAGTCACAGCAAAAGCTGGAAAAGCTGCAATTTGTATATACTGTTATGAGTAAGTCACGCTAGAGGAAACATAAAACATGTCTTGCATTACACACCCGTGATCAGCATCATTAAGTGTTACACACCTCGTGTGTGTGTCTGTGCACGCTGGAGAGGGAAACACTGAACTCAAGAACGCATCTTCCAATTCAAGCAGAGTCCTACTGCAATAATACAAGTGCAACTGTAACAGTGAGATTCCTGTTTATTATAACGGAAATTATTACAATTTAAGGTAATTTTACTCAGAACTGTGTGAAGCAAGTGTCCATAAATCACGTTGTTCCTTACATGTCCTAAACGCAGCACCTAGGAGGCCAAGGAACTTTCAAAGCTCAGTGATAAGCCTAACCTGTATGTGCTGTTCTAAGTTACTGAAGTGAAGAGTCCACCCTTGGTAAGATGGAATAATGGTGGAAAGAACAAAAAAAAACCCACGAAAGAGCAGGACCTGCCCTCCAGGAAAGCAGCAGAGACATCTACCTTAAGGAAGCCAAGCCCTCGCAGCCAAGCCAGTGCAGGGAAAACTCTCCCTGCGCTGAGGAGGAACCGAGTCTCATTGCACTCGTAGTTGTGAAGAGCACAAGGAAATCCAGCCTGGTTTCAAGTGTAGAGCATGCACCAAGGACAAGCCCAACGCTGGGTCACTGAAGCTGCTGAGCTATGGCTTTCATCCCTGTGCTCTAACAGCCCGCCAGTGCCATCAGCACTGCAGGAAACAGGAGGGTACGGGAGGCTCAGGGCACAGCTTCACTTTGGGGGGCATTTTTTGGTAACAGCATTAATGACAATATTAAACAGAAACCACTAAAGGGGAGAGTTTCCAAGCTCGCCCAGCACAGAGCCCAAGCCGCGGCAGGCAGCTTCCCCGGGACTTGTCCTCAGCACGCGGATGGAGGAGGCGGTGAGCAGAATCCGGAGGACGGTTGTAAGGACTCAGGCTTGGAAATGTTAGTCTTAACGCTGAGCGGTTAGATGTCTTTTGGGAATCCATCCAAATGGCACTGCTTCCATCCCCACTTGCCCTGCAGGTAAATCTAGCATGTGGCTTACACAATCTGTTGACTTAAATAAAGCAAGGGCAGAAGAAGAAAGCTGCTCAGACATCAGGAGAGGCTCATCAGTCCTTTGGGCAAAAGTCTGGGTCACTTCCCCTCCACAGCATATTTGGCGTGTCAGCCAGAGCCCCGTCTCCTTCTATGAGAGCACATGCAGCGAAGGTGCAGCAGAAACGGTCACCATGTTCAAAATGTCAGTAAAAGGACAACAGCAACGTTGCCAAATTGTTCCATATTTTTGGCGAGTGTCGAAGCTTAAATTCAATTTGCAGAAATTTGAGTCCATGAGCTCTGTGCTCCAGTCAAGTCCTCTGAAATCAAACACAACCGAGCAGTGACCACACAGAGCTCCCAGAGCTCAGGGAATGGGGTCACAGCCACTTCCAAACCTCACAGCGCCAGTCCACCCGTGCCTCCAGCTCGCCTCTGGAGTAACGCTCATCCGTTCTGTGGATGTGGGATGTTTGTAAAGCACTGCGAGACCACCACATGCTCTGCAAGCACAAGATGCTGTTGGATACACGTGTCTCAGGTGCAAAACCAGCAGCAGGGCACAGGACTGAAGAGCAGGCAGGCACTGTCAGGAAGGAGTCTGGAGTGAGCCCCATAGCTGCCCTCATCCATACACCTCAGGAGTGCTTCTTGTCCCCAGTATTTTCTACCACTAGTCTCAAACTCCATCCACACGACCAGCTCAGGTACCCAAGTGTCAGCCCTGGCGCCCAGCTCCTCCACTCGTGAGCATGGCAGAAGCAGACAGAACACAGCAATCCCCATGTGGCTGCAGACAGGGCTGGTTTGTTACCAGCGAAAATTAATTCTCGCAATCAATGAAATGGGACAGAAGTAGAGGCAGGCTACCTCGCAGAGATGCAACTTGTCTTCCCGCTGAGAC
>NW_009923857.1:37902-43743 GCF_000696875.1 Nestor notabilis
AGAGGCATTTGGAAGGAAAATTGACTCACCTGAACACCACTGTCTGCTAAGATGTTGCACAGCCATTCTGTGTGGTATGCAAAAGAGAAACCCTACCACTGACCATTAACAACAAGTTAATTAATTATCAGTCCAAATTCTGCACATAAAGCATATAATGACTGAGATCTGCAACAGCAAAGAGCCAACTTTGCTACTACAACTACTCAAGTTGTTAACATCTACATCTCAAGGTAAAAGAGACTATCACAGCACTTAGCATGGCGAGCTCCTTAGGAGGCAAGCTAGACACTCAATCCATCTCTCCCATATCAGCTCTGTGTTAACATTAAATAGGACTCACTGTTGTGATCTCCAGCAATGAGCAGATGTGGCTTTGAGTAATGGTTAGCGTTACTTAACCAGTTATATTCACTAATGTAATTGACACCTATTCCATCATCCTTAATACACCCACTTCTTTCTCCGATACCATAAATAGATTAGAAAAGTTTCTGCAGATGGCCATGACCCCATTTGTTTGTGCACTTAGCCATGTATGAATCACTCTTGGCTTGTAGCAGCACTCTGGAATTACTGAAAGATAACTAGTCGGCACAGACACCAATAAATGAATCATGCTTTCCACAAGACCAAACCTTTGGGCTTTTACAGACTCCAATTACAAAGTAAGAAGAAAAGAACAAAGAAATTACTCAGTCTATTTGCACAAAGTCATGCAGAGTTGATTCATAGTTTTACAGAATTATTACTGACAATCATTTGTAGGGGGTTAGAGCAACAAACCAGCTACTTAACATATTGGACAGAATGAAGAGATGGGGAAAAAATCCCCAAACCACGTCCTGCATATCTTCTTGAAAAGTAGCATTGATTTGTGTGCAAGTATCTCTCTTCATTCTTGGTATGCTCCAAGCCTGGGGGTTCATCAGCTTTCATTCTCCAAGGCTAAATTCTGCCTTGCTGGATTGCTGGGGCCAAGTTTGCAGATGTGGGAAATCCTGTTGCACTGCTGAAGCGCAGAAACCCCGCACCAGCAAAGCACCACAGGCCCGACTCCTGAGCACTGCGGGCACGAGCAGGGTCCCACAAACAACCAGAGAACTGCCATGTGCAAAAGCACTTGCCTTTCCAAATGCACGTTTTCAAATGTACACTGGTAGTGAATACTCAGCCAGTCTGAGGCATTTTATTAACGATATGTGCGAGACTGATTACACTGAACATTAATGCGTGAACCACTGGAAAGCACTGTGGACATTCACCAACACTGACAACTTGGGAGGCAACTTTAAAAGATGTGTAAGGTATCTCTATGTAATGCCACAGCCTGTGACAACACTAACATACACCACACACAGGAAAACACGCCCTCTTCTAGATTAGAGCATAAGACTCGTAACACTGGGCTTGTATCAGTGAGACTACTCGGGAGAAAAAGGGGAAACTTCCTGTATGCAGTGAAAAAGTAGTTAAAAAAATTTGAAGGTGATGGTGGACTTGATGCCAGCCCGAGCCTGAATACGCATCAGTGCACTGGCTGCAGCATCTCTGAGCGTGATGGCTGAATTTACACATTTCAGGACCACGCAGCCTCACACGCTCCAAATCCACGTCCTGTACCAGAGAGATATGCAGAACAAGGGTAACGTGCAACTGAAGAAAGTCACTGACAGTTTGGGAAAGGATGTAAATGTATAGACAATGCTTTTTGTCTAAGGCCTTACCACCATTTACATGTAACTGAAGACCCAACTTCATGGGCTAATTTAGCTTGCAAATGAAAAGTGTGCTCTCTTTTACATGCCACCTGAACTCAGTCCACCAGCTGCCAGCCTGGTACAGCCTAGAGTCACAACTCAGGAGAGGCCAAAACCAGCACCAGAGCGTGCAATCAATTTGGGAAAACTTGCTTATTTGTCCTCACCCTTAAGGCTGCTGTTTTCCCAAAAGAGCTCTAAACCCCACCCGAAACTGGCTACAACAAGGGAGGATGCTATGCAAGATTTAAACGAAAACCTTAATAAACATTCCCAATTCCTACCCTCTCCCCCACTTTACCCATACTACATAAATTAATGCAACAAGCTCTCTTGTATAAGAATACGTAGGCGACAACAACCTTCTTCCTCCAATGACGAGTTTATCTGAGGATGTGCTGTAGATAGAAGAACAAAAAGGTTCCCAATAGCACCACTACAGCAGCGCTTGGTTGTCTTTAAAAAGCTTGAGTCACTAGAACCAAGGTCTTCAGGCGCAACGCAAGACTAAAAGGGCGCACGTGCTAAACAGCAACATATCCTTCAGAAGGAAGAAAAAAAGGCAAGCTAAATCAGGAACCCAAAATATTAGGTGGATACTTAAATACTGTACAAGATACCGCAGCAAAAATGCTAATGCAAGTTTAGGTTTCACACTGGAGCTATTTCAAAAGATTTGCAAAGCTTTGATAATATTTAACATCTCTACTAATTTCCTTTTTGGTGTAATCATAAATTTACCATAGTAGCCAAAAGATCTGGGATGAACTACAAGTTCTAGCTGGCTCCAAAGCCAACAAGAATAATGTGTGCTGTTACTATTTTCTCTCAAAACATACCTCTGCAAAACTGACTTAAAATGAGAAAAGAAATTGTGAAACTGTCATTACAAAGAAGCATTTAAAATGCAGATCAAAGTGCTGCCTTAGAAGCTGTATTCCTTGCCAAATCATCAAAGCTCTCTTTACTCCCAACAGCTCCCCAAATCCTCTGATTTGGATGATAAACTCCTACAGCTGAAATTTATCTGCTTTTATAAAAAAGCAAACAAAAAGCCTGAACCCCCCAACTCCCTTCTCTGGTTACCAACCACTTCATTAACCAGTTCGTTCTCAACTATTCTCTTGTATTACAAAATCAATTCACTTTCACAGACGCATTTATGCCTGTGCACACACACCAACAGTACCCCGGCACCTTTTCAAGCATCGAAAACTTGTCAGCTCTGAGGTGTGTACATGCACGGTCTCACCCTGCAAACATGAAGTGCTCACAGCTCAGCCAGCCAGTCCAGCTTAACGCCAGTATCGCTGTGACACGGCTCCACTACACCCTGGACTCCTCACGAAGCCCCAACACCACTATTATGTTTCATGCAGCAACGCAGCAGCCACATAACCAGCTCTTACAGATGGAGATGATGGGTCATATCCTGCTCGCATGGACAGGAGCCTTGTGCTGAAATTCTTCCTCTCCAGGACCAGACTTGGCTGCGCTGCCCACAGCCAGAGCAGGTCTCTGATGTCTCTCCTCATGGCGGATCTGCCCAAGTGACCTACCTTCTGCCACCCAAAATAACTGTAAAATAATCACCCAGCAATTTAGCCCCACAGACAGAAGAACACTGCATAAAACATCCCTGTCAACATTAATGATTCCTTTGCTTTATGGACGTCTGGGAGTGTGCTCATGGTGTGAACCAAGTTTCCACTTAATTGCAGCAAAGTGGCCCTTGTACCTCTCTCCTCGCCAGCTTTCCAGCCAGGCTTTATTACTTTGATGAAACACACCAACAACAGATGTGCCATGCACTGGAGAACTGGAGAGATCTGGCAAGACGAACTGCGCTCCGGATCTCCTTCCAAGAAGCAAACTGGTAGTCAGTTTTTACATGAAATGCCATTGCAAAGAAATGACCTTTTTTAGCTAATTAGGGTTACCAAATTCTGACGGTTGCTATTACCTGAAACAAGACCAACAGACATGACTGTACAGTGAGTTATTCAGGAAAGAAGCTGGATGGTAATTACTGTCTATTAGTGACACCATGTATTTTGGTACTTCCCTTGGAAAGGTCTCCTCATGTCTATCCATTTATAATTCAGGTTTACAAATTCCTTCTAAAGCTGGATTTATCACGCCACCAACTCTCAGCCTGGGAAATCTAAAAATATTAGTGTATTTGGTAAGCAACAGCAAAACTAAATTAGAACATACATTTCTAGGTACTTTTCATCTGCAAAGGATGCAGCAGTAGTTTAGCTAATTAAATATCCTGAAAAATTTAGAGGTGATCCCAGACCTTACCTTGGGAATTCCTGGTTTTAAGGAAAGGAATATAGTTGCTGTTTCCCACACACCCTTCAGTGCCGCTCCTCTAACAACCAGGAACTGAAAACATACTACTAAATAAAACCAAGGCAAGCCAAAGGCTTATTCGTGGGGTAGAGGATGCCTTCATCAGGGCTTGGTATCAAACATCCTTCTCAGAATATACCCTGATACTGACTGAAAAGGAAGAATTACCCATGTCTTGTCTCCAGCTTGCATTACATGTGATCACCTCTGATTACACAGGATCACCGTGGATGCTGTGTGCCAGCCCCGCTGTGCAGCCCCACACAACCCAGGTGTTCACCCAGAGGAGAAAATCAAAGTTTTGACTATTTTTCTCCATTTCCTCCCCTGCGTATTTTCGCTCTCCCATTCAACACCAATTATAAAACACTAAGATTAGAATCACTGCCTGAGGGCACAAAATAAACTCTAATTTTGAGACCCCTGTGCTCTCCAGGCTCAGGGAATTAGGACTTTACCTCCTGCCCTGGGTATAAAACGTGTGACATGCAGAGCTAGCGCTGCAGACTGACAGGGTCCCTGGGGATGGCCAAGGGCACTACAGCACTTCGTAGGCCACCATAAGCAAAAGCCATCCTGCGTCGTACCTGGGGACGCTGATCTCTACAGAAAGCAGTGCTTGTCACAGACACACGGCCAGAGCCAGACACACGGCACAGCCCGGGTCGGCTGCAGTCAAACTGAGATGCCACAAGCTGAGCATACTCTGTGCAGACACTCTCTAGCTTGCTGAAACACTGGTAGCAGCTCTCCCATCCCTCCCTCCTGAAGGAAAACTTGGGGGTAATAAAGAAGTACACGGCTATTATCCACTCTGCCCTTGAAGAAGCTCTACTCTGCCTTTAAGGACGCTCTACCTGCCACTGACACAGTATCAGGCAAGAAACCTATTTGCCAAAAAAGCAGTCTAAAGTGGAAAGGAGACGTGATCCCTGCTTGAGCCATCTGCCTTTGGTTTGTTATTAAACCAAAGAATGTGAAAACCTAGAAGTCCTTGCTTGGACACAAACCAGCTCTCATGGTCCACTCGCCCCAACCCACCACCGGCCGGGCACGCTGCTCTGACCCCGGCAAGGCAAGGGGAACAGCTTCATCTCCTGGGCAGATCAACAACACCTCTTAACCTCCCGAACGCTTCGGCTAACAGCACTGCACGACCAAAGCCTCTACCGAGAGACAGACCTGCCCTCATGCCCTGCGCCTCAAGTCAATCTTTCACAGGGATGCCTGGGTGCCTGCAGAGGCAGCATCCCCTCCGCCTTGGCACCCAAACCCTCCAGGGTTGGTGCCACAGCATGGGAGCTGAGCTGCCCCGGAGGAGGGAGCGGGGAAGCCGGTGGGGAGGCAGCACATTCCCTGTGCCAAATAATTAGTTATTTACAGGCTCTTCCGCCACAACAATCACCCCTGACCTCTTTCACCCAGCCGAAGCGATTAGAGACCATGGGCACAGACGTCTGGCTGCTTAACGCCGCCTGGCATATTGGCACTACAGCCCCAGCGGGCGAGACTCTGCTCCCCGCCCCCCAAAAAGCCCTTTTCTAATCCTAATCTGGGAGCGCCACACACAGAACCCAGCTGCTTCCTCCACCGCAGCGCCGCAGCCTGCCAGATGGAATAAAGCCTGCAAAGAAATATTTTTGGGGATCAGTTGTACAGTTAACCTAATTAGAGGGTTAAATTAAAAGAGTTTACAGTTATGCCACTTTCCTGAAGCATTCCT
>NW_009923857.1:43774-45092 GCF_000696875.1 Nestor notabilis
CTTTTGGCTAGAAAATTAAATAGCATCTGGTGGTAGCTGCTCAAAGTCGTATTAGAAAGAGAAATAAAATTAAGCAATTGGGGCGGGGGGGAACTGTATAATGAATTTATCTCAGGAAGGCTCAACTCTGTGCTTTCCACTGATCCCAGGTGGAGGAAGCTATCAGGTAACAGCCTCTGCAGTGCAACCAAAGCCCTCCTGTAGCACAGAGGTGAGCTAATGCTGCCCGCCATCGGCAGGAAATAAATAAATAACACTAGCGATACAGAAGCCTACCCGAAAATGAAGTAAGGGCGGCAGCATTAAGGGAGCTCAATCCAAGGTTCCCAGGAGCTGATGGGAACTCAGTGCCCGTGTGCCAGGATCCCAGAGCTGAGCGGCTGACACGGGGCGTGGGTGCGGGAAGGACCTCAGGAGCCGTACAGCACTAGGCTCCTGCAACACACATCAAATCCAGGCAAGGTGTCCTCCAGACATGCTCCACTGTCCCCAGCCTCTCACCCCACATCCATAACCGGCACCTGCCCCCTCCCAAGCCTTCCATATGCTGAAAAATCTGGGGAAAAAAATATAAAATACGCTATTTCTAAAAAGTCAAGGAATGAAACTAAAAGCCTTGAGTTGTTTCAACATAACCTCATGCCAAGAGTTAGGCTGGAAGAGAAGCTTTTTCTTCAAAAGACATTACATATTTTAATTCACAACTTTTATCATAACCATGAGCCTTGATCAGACACAAAGTAAAGTCTCTCATCCTTGCGATTGTGTGGGACACAGTTTATGTTCACCAACTGGCTGACACAAAAAAGAACTGTATCTTAATTATTTATACTCTGCTATTGGTATGCACATCTAGCCTGGCCTGTTAAAGTCAGGGAAGAATAATGGTCTATTCAGTACCAGTAGTGTTAATAAAATCAGGCAAATCCAGCTTAGTTTTGTCTGAACATGAATGAGATTAAATCAAGATTAAATGTGCATACAGTACAAAGGGTATGGTTTATGCTAAAATTCAGAAGGAACACATTTTAGTACCCAGCATACAAATGCCTACAGCTCTTCTC
Source organism: Nestor notabilis (assembly GCF_000696875.1). Taxonomy (NCBI): domain Eukaryota; kingdom Metazoa; phylum Chordata; class Aves; order Psittaciformes; family Psittacidae; genus Nestor; species Nestor notabilis. The sequence goes on from NW_009923857.1 coordinate 44,839, forward strand.
CAGGACTCAAGACACCTGAATTAAACAACGATGAAACCGGAGAAGGCGAAGGCAGATGACACTGGACAAAAGCCATCCAGAATACCAAGGGACAGATGCTGGCTCTAAAATACTGCTCTGCAGCCCCACTGGAGGTAACGGGGCAAACCCTGTGCTAGCAGAAACAGGCAGAGCTCAGCTGACTTTCCCCTGCACGCACCGAGTGTGAGCCTGCCCCATCGCAGTGCCAGGAATATATGCAAAACCAAGACTCT
>NW_009923857.1:45123-45537 GCF_000696875.1 Nestor notabilis
TTTGGGCCATTTTTGTATTAGTCTGTGTCAGATTTAGGTTTCACAACACAGAACAAGGTGTTAAGCGGGTAGAACCCTGACAACCCGCCTAGCCTGGGATGCCTCAAAACCCTTCCCTTCACAGAAAATACCATCTGTGTTAAATTGCCAGAGAAACCAACTCACTTCTCCTTCCTCAGCAATAATATTCTTTCTCTCTCACCTCCGTGCACTTCATTTCCAAGAGAGAAAGAGCAAACAGAAAAGTAGTGGGTATTTAGGTCAGGCACTGTCCCCACTGCCACTCTGCGAGGGTTGAAAATACTAACAGAAACCCGCAAATAGCCCCTCACAACAAAAAGCCCCCAGGGGCTGGAGGCGGGGGAGCAGGTTCCCAAATGTAAGCCCCACTCGGGTGTCCGGACCGCAGCGCTC
>NW_009923858.1:0-273 GCF_000696875.1 Nestor notabilis
TGGGAAATCCAAATGGCTTTTAATGCCAAAGGTTGTAGTTTTTTTCTCAATAAAACAGATATTTTTAGGTAAAAAATTTAATGAACCATGAACTATAAAAAATGCTCTCTATATCTCAGATGCACAGTTCTGGTACTGTATATCTGAGATATCTTCTCAAAACAGGCAGCCTAAAATAAGATGTGGGCAGGTGGAGGATGGGATAACCCATCATTCTGAATGATGCCAGAGGTGAATTTGGCTGCTATTTTTACCTTAGCTCACTGCTTAGGG
>NW_009923858.1:290-2425 GCF_000696875.1 Nestor notabilis
GTTAATGTTGCAGCTGGTCTCCAAGTTTCTCTCTACTCACTTTCAAAATTGTTGTAATATTTCTGTCCAGCTTGCACAAGCATGAAAACAACCAACAAAACATTCATAGATATTGTGTAACAAGATTTCAGATACTTAATTTGCTATTTTCAAATATTAGAAAAATAGGAGTCCACAAATAAATGTCTCTTAATTAAGGCTTTTACTGAGAACATGACAAAAAATCTGCTAAAATAAACAATCAAGTATTCAAAAGATGTCATATTTCTCATATTTTTTATTTAGGTTTACTGAGTACACTTGTGCATTTCTGTTTCATTACCTTTGCCTGATATTTCTGGATATCTTGCATTCTATCAGTGATTGCTATCTGTAATGTCACTGACAGAGCATTTCCTTTTCCAGAATTGAAATATTGCTACCAGTGACATTTTAAATGACAAGAAAAAGTGAAAAAGGTTTAAAGGGAAGAATTCTCATATATTTCTATATCTGAGACTGTAATCCTGGCCTACACCACTGGGACAGATATCACTGCATGACATCTAGTGGTAGATGAAAGAGATCCCTCTATCTGTGCTGCCAAGGAAAGATACTTAAATTATTGCATCCATAGGTACCCATTACAATGGAAAATTATTCCTATCTAAAACCAGGTAGTCATATAAGACAAAATTATTCTTTATGCATCCCTGAACAATGCATCTAGGCAGACTCAGAGACTATCTTAAAATATAGACTTTATTTTTGTAATTCTGTTTCCATTGAAGAAATTCTGAGAGGCATTTGTTTAAATCCATTAAAGGTTTTTCAAGAATAATCACAGAAAAGATTCATCAAGAATAACATACATAAAATTAGAGTTATATAATAATTAGAAAGCCTTTTACTTTTCTGTAAGCAGCAAAATGTTCTGAGGTATAAAAGGTAACACACAAGTCCTGTATTTTCCACAGAGGTAGCCTGAACTTCCTTGACCTCCTAAACACCTGGATGGTATTCTTCATTGTGAATTATAGTAGGAATTTCAACTGGATTGAGGAAGAATAATAAAAAACTAATATTAAAATATTTTTCCAACTTTAGACTGAAGTTTATTAGGAAAGATGGAGCAGTTGTGTACAAAGTATTTATTCTGGGAATATATAAAGCTTTTCATGTACCCAGTTTATCAAACTGTGGGTTTAAAACCTGGATAGCTCTATCCTAGCCTAGAGCATGTTCAGGCACCATATTGTGTCAGAGCCTACCTGTTTAATTACGCTAGAGAATCCATTTTAAATTGTTGGTCATTGTTCTCAGCAGAGGGAAATACTTCAGCTTTCCGAACTCCCTTCACTAATTTTTTTGTTTCTCCTTCCCCTTCATTTTCCTTTTCCTTCCTGGTTAACACTGTTCCAAAAAATGCTGTGAAGTTTCTTTTCAGAGCTACTTTTCCCAACGAATCAACACTTTACTAGGAACTTTTTTTTCAAGACGTATTTGTAATTTTTCTAAACATAAGAAGCCTTCGGTGAACAAAAACCAAAACCAAACCAGAACCACACCCAAACTGAAACTTCTTTCTTAATCCTACAGCAAGACACTACAAGTTTGAAATGAGGAAGGTGAAATAATATTTTATCTGGACAAAACAAGAAACTCTCGTAAGTCACTGGATTATCTTACTTGAAATGAGCTTCCAGATGAGTTCACCCAATAACAGAATGCTTAATGGAAATTCTCATCTCAAATTAATAAAATCAGCAAAAGAATCAACAACTGAAAACAGGATTCTTGGAAAAGAAATTCATAAACAACTATGTTTGCATAGTGCATAACTTGCATTGCCGGCAATGCCATGCTAAGTAAGGAAGTACACCTCTTTTTCATGTATTTCTCTAAGATGCTTTTAAATTCTTTCAAAGTTAGCATATTTGGAAAATAGTTAGCATATTTGGAATAATAGGGGATCTCTGGTGGCAGAAATGGAGCACCAACTGCTTATAGTTGCTTTGGGTTTCTCGCGTCCCAGGTTTGAATCCCCCTTTGTATCCACGCCTTATTACATACCATTCACATCATGCTCAGATCCCACATTTTTCAATATACCATCATTTTTGTCTCATATATGTGTGTGTATATATATATATATA
>NW_009923859.1:0-53833 GCF_000696875.1 Nestor notabilis
CGGCGCCTCGGCGCGCTGCGGGACCCGCCGCCGCGCTGCCCCCCTCCCCTTTGTCCCGCCCCTACTCGTTGTTCTGGCTGTGACGTCAGAAGGAAGCCCACCCTCCTGGTCGTTACGGTCTATGACGTCAGAGGATTACCGGCCGCGCGCCACGTGTGTGCCTTCTTCCTTTGGCACGGATTTCCCCCGCGCTTCCGCCGTGGGAAATTTTGCCAGTGGGGCCGGTCGGGGCTGGCACCGGTTCCCGGTTCCCTCCTGTTCCTGTCCCGTGCCAGGCGGAGGAGGCCACAAGCACTCTGTCTCCCCCAGCCTTCCGCTCACCCGCTGACAGAATATCCCCCTTCGGACTCTGGGGAGCAGAAGAGGATCCGAGCTGAAGGGGAGTGTGGAGAGGATGGACAGTGCGGACTTACCTGAGAGCCATTAGGGATTGCCGCTGGGTGCGGTGGGAGAGTCAGGGTGCCGAGTGGGAAAGCAGCTCGTGTTTTGAGCAGCTGGCGTTTAAGCAGTTAGCGTGACTCTCAATAGTCATCTACCAAGAGTCAGATGCCCGACTTTTATCAAAGAGGAGCAACAGATTTGTCCCTGAGTCACTGAGCACTGCAGAAGGTCTCATCCACTGCAAACGAAAATACATTTACAGTTGGATATTTCTAAGAATAGACCTCCTTACGATCTAGACAAAAGCATGGTATTTGTTGAACCTTCCAATTAGCTGTTCATGTAACAAAAAACTCCACTGAAATTGTACATGAAAAAAAATAACAAGACCTGCTGTATTTAAATCAAACACTAGCTTCATACACATAACGAGCTTCATATTCCAAACACACCATTTTGCATAAATGCAATACCTGCAAGGGCCCTGGAGCAGGGTTACACTACAGGTTTGTGTTACATGTGTGACTGACCCTCTGCGTAATATACAAGAAAAATCATTGTTTTTCATGCAAAACATAGAGCAGTGCTGTAATGACAGTCGACAGAACAGATCAGGTCAGGGATGACAACCAGCAAATGCTGATGGTCTGCAGAAGGGATGCAGAGGATGTGTGGAAGAAAATGAAGGGATTACTTATATAGCAATTACTGTAAAGAACACAATTCCTGCAATTGCTAGGAAGCTCAAAATCCCTGTGAAGTTCAATGCCAGATCTCACTCTTACTCTGGGAGGAGGTGGATTGGAGAACACTGAGTGTAAGTGAAGAGTTTGCATTGCTATGTCATCCTCCTTTTCTGCAAGTCTCCTGTGTCTAATAATGCAGCTAGTCTTGGTTTCAGTTTTCCGTAGGAAAAAATGTCCTCAGGTGGCAGCGCCATGCATGCTCTGGAACTAACTCATTCTAAATAGGGATCAGACTCTGACTCTGGGTGCTTTTCAATAAGCTCTTCATTAATCTGGCATCATTTCCTACCAAAGTATTAGGGTGGGAACTGTTCCATTGGCAAGATTATGTCTAAGTCTAAATTTAACTTCAAACCACTTTAAATAATGTGGCTGTCAGTTATAGTTATGTCAGTTGCATCACAACTAATTCAATGCTTTTGACACACACACTCATCTGTAACATTGTCTCTTTGGGCTAACTCAAGAAGAAAGAAAAATAGCATAGCATAGGGTGTATATTTTTTTTTCCAGACTACATAAGCCAATGTCTACTTAGCTTTCGAAAAATTGTTGCTTTCTGTGATTTTGCTTAATTTAGTTTGATTTTGGCACATGTGATGAGTCTTAGATTTTCCCCGGTGTCACTTTTCATTTTCAGGCAGCGTAGGACATCTTCAGTCCGCCTCACAGATTCATCCATGCCTAACTAGCCTTCCCATGTTCTTCTCAGTAATTTTATTCAATACAGGAGAAAACATCTTTCTGGTACCTTTAAACAAAATCTCAGATAAAATTCTCCTTTATACTGGCAACAGGTGCTGGGAATGTGCACCACCAGCAACCTTGTGCTAAAAGCCCGCTGTACATTTCCACTGACACTCAGGGTAAATAGGGAAAGATAAATATGTACCACTGAGCCTTTCCTTATTGGAGATATAGGTAATAACTAACACACTGGAAAAGGTGCAATTTGTCACCATGCTATGGAAAGTATCCTGAGATCTTTCTTAAACTGTTTTTGTCCTTTGTTTCTTCAGTGAAATGTTTTCCTGAGGAAGTCACAGAATTGGCATACTTTTAACCCACTAATAGACTTTTACCCCCTTCCTTTGGCTTTACTGTTACTGTGAATAATTTAGATTCCTGTACTGCCTTGGTCTGTGCATCACTGTCCAACCTGAAGAAGCACATACTGCCTTTCTGTCTGGTAAATGCTTTTATTGCCATCAGCTGCAACACTGTCTACTGTTCTGCTGAAGAGTTCACTTGAACTTTTAGATTTTGTCTTCCCGTGCATGCCCTGACGATGGCTCCATGCACATTTTTCCCCCTGGGTTGGCTCCTCCCTTGCTGCCTGTGTCAGAACAATCATTCTTGTAAAATTGCCTTTGGACAAGGTGGGTTTTTTGTGTTGTTTGTTTTTTTTTTTTTCTTCCCTCCTTCATCACAAATTATACTCACAAAAAAAAAATAAAAAAAAAAATCTTGTACTGTTTCATTGAGCTTTTTGTTCCAATTCACAATCCCTAAGCCTTGCCAGTGGCCTGCCCCAAATGGCTCTATAGCAAATCATCACAAACATTTGCAAGAAACTCTTTTGTCATTCTCCTTGGAAGGATACACAGTCCAAAGGGAACAAGTTTGCCCTTCCATCTAGCGCTAGGACCCATATTATATAGGCAGGCCTCTGGCATATGTTTGGTTTTTTGCAGCACTCAGCTCTCTCCAGGCAGCATCCTGAGTTGAGGAACTAAAGAGGACCCATGACATGGCACTCAAGAGTGAACTTCCAGAACTGCAGCACAGGATGCAGGATAGGAGTTAATGGAGGGAGGTTATGGAGGCCATCACTACACATGGTGAATCCATGACTGTTTTTTCTAACACTTTCTTCTTACAATGTCAGTGTGAAAGACTGTAGCCTGTATCTTGGTCACTCAGTGGGGTGTGTAATCATCAAAGTCTCTCTGTGTGGCTTGTAATTATCTGTCTTCAGCTAGAGTCAAAGGAAAGCAGTTAAGAGTATAGAAAACTCAGAGCGAGAAATAAAACCAGCTTGTCTTCCTTTTATTTGCAGGTAGAATTCTCTGTTAGTGAATCTGCATGTGGGGGAGGCTGAACGCTTTCTTAATTCCCTTTTACTCTTGTAAGCATGATTATTCAAGCCCAGGTAACAGTGGTCTTCACACACTTTGGTGTCATTGGGAGTAAGGTACCCATTGCCATTAGAAGATCTGAGATGTGACACTGAGTGGCATTTGCTGCAGCCCCGCTCTGTTCAGTCTGCTTCATGCTTGGTGTTGACACTAACAGTTAAAGTGTTTAGTTCTAGGTATCTGGCATTAGCTTTTAAAAAACTATTTTAGTACTATGGAACTTGAGTGTCTAGATGCTACTGTAACTTATAATAATAGAAAACAGTGATACATCTGAGTGTTTGAATTACAGGAATTATTTCAGACCAGTAGGACAGAAATGGTCCTCTTCTCAGCCCTTCCAGCTTATTGAAACTGGTTGTCTTGTCTTGCTTTTCTTGGTACACAATAACTGCTATTTGCATCTAATTTATTATAAGCACATGTTGAGTAATAGACCATCAAGCTTTTGGAGCTTCTATTTTCAGTTACATTGTGTACTGCTGCTGAATAAGAAATGCAATTGATGAAATTTCTTTTCAATGGTATGTTGATTAAAAGCTGCTTGAGTTTAAAATTTCCAACCATCTAAAATGAAAACCCTTCACATGCTTCATATCCCTGGCCAGCCAGAGAATTTATTTTCCTACAGTGTATAAATAATGGATTTTTCTGTTTATATGTATCCATCATCAAACGAGGTTGAATTCTCAATTGGCAGTGTGAATTGTCTTGCAGTGAAGCTAACTAGCTGGAACTAATTTTGAAATGGGTAAAGTGTGTAATTATGGTAACCTAGTGTACAGGGATGGATCCACCTGAATTAGTCATACCTGATGTAGAAAAATGTGAACTAAAATGACACTGAAAACATAGCTGCCTGGTTGTAAACTAAATCCATTTTTGTTCAGTGATTTAAATCCCTTAGCAAGTGTTAATGTTGAATATATTTCACAGTAGCTTTTTCAGTGAATGCTTTAAGCATAACCACTGGCCACAGTTATGGATAATCTTGCCTCTGGAGAGGGGAAAAGATGTCCACAGAAACTGCAAAACAATTAAACAAACTTCCTGGTTTTAAAATTTACTTTGCGTTAAATTTTTTAGGTTTCCAGTACCAAGGTGGTTCAGAAATGGTCTGGTTAAACCATTCACAGCTGGCCTGGTGGCTGCAGAGAATTCCTCAAAATAGGTGTATTCCAAGCTGAGCAGCACACAGGCAGGTGACCAGCAAGGTTGAAAGACATAGCAGGAAAAAAGAAAGTAGCAATGTTGATTCCCATGATGGAAAGTTTTTGGTAGAAGGGAAGTTGCCAGCAGAAGGATTCAGCAAGGATGAACTGAGCAGGTGAAGTGTTGGAAGGAAATTGGTGGAAGACATAGAAGTAAGTATGAAGGGAGAGATAATTTAAAGGGATTAATACAGATACTTGCCAGTTGTGCTGGAGTTTGAGGATATCTGAACTAGAGAGGGAGTGGGGGATGGGATAGAGCCTTTGAACACAGAAAAATTTATGGACCTCTGAAAGCAGAGATAAAGATAAGGCCTTTCAGAGATGGCTGAAGATGAAAGACTCACAATTAATCTAAGTTTGGGAGATGTATCTAGCTAAAGGAGCTGCAAGATTTAAAACTTGAGTTGCTGCTGCATGACACATGTTACGGGGTTGTGTCTCCCTGGATATAACACCCTGTGGCTGGATGAAGGAGGATTCCAGTTACCTTCCAGCTCAATGCCTTGCTAAGCTTGTGTCACTTCTCTGGTGTTATTAGCCAACCATGAGCTTCCTGACATAATCACAATATTGGGCTTTGCTATACGGTTATTTTTTTTTCGCCTTAAAAAGAAGGAAGATGCACTTGCATCTAATATTTGCCTTGAAAGTAGTTCATCATAACCCAACTAAGTCACTGAAAATCTCTGTGGATGTCAGACTGCTGATTTGTTGTCTGCATGCAGTGGTAAGACAGGTGCTGAGACTTTCACCACAACCCTCAACTAATAAAAGTAATTCTCTAACAGCAGCTATTGTTTATTTTGGTTTGATGAATGTCAAGGTAGCAAACAGTACAGGGAGAAATACAAGTAAGAATGTAGCATCTTTACAAGTACAGTCATTTCTCCTATATCCAATTCACCTCCTCAGAGAAAAGGGAGTTCTAGACTACAACTCAGCTCAGCTAAGCTGGGGTGGATCGGAGAGGTCACTGAGTCCAGACTTGCAGTTGTGGGCACATATGTTTCCTAATGGGTTTTTTAAGTCTGTGTTTAAAAGCCACAAGTAAAAGCTCCCTGTCCATTCCATTGGGGAAATTATTCCACATATCATTCATGTTCAAGAAGCATTTCTTGATACTCAGAACATGTTTTTGCTTCTCGGTCACTCTGGGCCCTTTGCTGTTCCCTGTGGATCCTTCTGAAAAATGCCTTTCCTCCACTGGTGGTCTTCTTCAAATATTCGTAGGCTGTTATCATGTCCCTCATTAATCATTTCTTAGCCAAGGGATTTATATATTTAACTCTTCTAATCTCTTCTCATAAATCAGTCCTCCAAGTCTTTGGATCATGTTTGGTGCTATTCTCTGAACTCCCTAATTTGTCAATATCCAGAAATGCATATAATATTCCAGATGGAGCTGTACCAGCACCATACAGAAAGTGGCTATTTCTTCTTCTCTCAGTGATGTGATACTGTTGACTCTGTCCAGTATTGTACTGGCCTTTTCACACCATATCATGTTGCCAATTCATGTCATTTAGCATGAGCTATCTCCTTTCGATCTCTTTCATCATTATTGCATCCCAGATTTCTCCTTCCTGTTATTCCTTCTCAGATGCTCTTCCACCCTGCATTTATTTTCAGAGGTGAATGTCATTTAGCTATTTTTCTTTCCATGGTTCTATCTTTTCTAGGAAATTCTCTATTATTTTCTTCGTACGCTGATCTTTCTGTCTTTCATGCTTATATCTGTGAGTCTCATCAAAGTGCTGTGCTCTTTCTTTTCCAGACCATTAATAAAGAAGTTCAACAAAGACTGTTCCTAGCAGTCATCCACATGGTAGCCAGGAGACACTTCCCACTACCTTGTTACATTGCAGCTTATTTCCTGTAATTTCATTACTTCAGCAACTTGAAAGCCACATGGAAATGGCCAAGCCAATGTGAATTGCTTCTTCAGCTAAGATCCTGTGAGATACAACATCATACCTCTATTAAAGCTCATCCGCACTTGCAATAGTTCCCTGTCCTTGCTAAAGACTCTGTACCTAAGGTTTATTGCAATCACAAGTGACTATTAGGAACAGAGAATGGATTTACCAGAGAGTGGCTGCCTGCAGTACCCTCGCTGTTGTTGAAGTTGGTAATGTTAAGCTTTTCCTCTGCTCTAATTTTTCAGTTATTTGGTTTATGCACAGCGGACATGAAGGAGTTTAGGTAATTCTTTAAAGTCCTGTAGGATGCAGGTTGCCCAGCTTTTTTAATTTGTTCACATTTCCCTAATGCGTTTCCTTCTGTGTCCTTTCTCAATTGTTGCAGTTTCTTTCACAGGATCCGTCCGTCTTAGTGCTCCAGGCATTTCTTCTTGGTTTTTCCCACTGAGGAAATACTTGAAAAGGAACTCGGTGTCAGAGCCATTTTGGAGTCTTTCATTTATTCTTCTCATGTGTGAAAGGATCTGTTCTCACTAGCATTTTTCTTCTTCAAAGAATACTTATAATAGCTCTTGAAAGAGTCAAGGTCAATCTCCTTGAACTCTTCAGCTAACATAAAGTTTTGCAATATGGTTTTTTCCAGTTGGTTTGGGAGGGTTAGAGGTTTTAGGGAGGGGTATCTTTTTGTTTGGGGATTGTTTTTTAGGTGTGTTTATATTTAACTTGCAATTCTTGATCGACCAAATAGTCAGAAGAGAACATAGATGTATATTTTTTATATATACAGCTCCACCATCTGTGCAAGGAAAATGAAATCTTCATTGTGAACAAACTTTTGCACCATATCTTGATTCCAGTCTTATTATCCTGACACATTGGTGAACTTACACTGATTGAAATAAGCATAACTGACCTGGATTTCATATGCTAGACCCTGAAAGTGTATTAGAGTATATCTAGCTTTTCTTCATTTTATCATTTCCTTGTACAATTACAGTTAGTGTTCTCCAGAAAAAGATGAAATAGAATGATTTTACACCCTTTAAATTATACAACTAAAAAAATAATTAGAAACGTAACCTTGGATGACAGTAACTTCTTCAAATAATTGATGAGAGAAGGAGCAGAACATGATAGCTATCAGAAATGAGTCTTGGCTCTCAACACAAAAAGGAAGTAAGAAACACAGTGAAAGACCAAATTATGTCTCATATTGACTCTGTGACACTTCTTTCAGTTTGAAGGTTTTGGCAAGTGATAAGTAATCAGCATAGCTGTCTTGGGGAATAGAGAGCTATTACATCCTCTCATTAAAGATGAGGAAGCAAAGTGGTGACAGGGAGGCAAATTGACCATGTGTCATGAACCAGCAAGGTACTATTAAAAAGAATCTCTTCATTATTGTGTTTAAAAATAACAACCTCAGAAAAGCACTATGTTTCATTGTTACGAGAAAGGCATGAGGTCTGATCTAATAATTCTTTCACATTTCTAATACTTGCCACATTGAGCTACATTCCAGGGTAGTGCAAATTTTTGAGATGTTGGCCAGTTCTATCAACATCTAAATTTATTTTATTTGGGGTGTTTTTACAGTGATTGATTAATTTGATTACAGGTAGGGCTCGCTTTCAGAAAAGAAGTTCCTCTGGAATATGCTATAACGATTGTCTGTAGTTCCCTCAGATGCTCTAGCAGTGCACTGTAGATGGGTTAATTGACAGAAGCGTTGTTTCACTCCACTGTATGTTGTTCCTTTTCCATACTGCTGGATGCAGCTAAAGTTCCATACGGCCTATGCAAAGTCTGCTATTGATTTCAGTGTGCTATGATTCCATCATGCTTATGCTGAATGGAGTGAAAGCAACATGTACTTATTCTGCACGTGTCAAACGATGTTCTGCTACAACCTTGTGCCTTACACATGAGTCTTGTGAAAGAAATGGATAAAAATGGCAAAAAGTACCACATTAAGAAGTCCAGGTGTCTGGCTTTCATTTGATTCTATCCTTTTAAACAGAGGAATGTCTAATTTTATATGGAATGCAGTAAATGTCAATGTTGAGTTAGAAACAGGATAATAATAAAAAAAGTATTTTTGGCTTACTCAGAGATGAGGAGGAAAGAGATGTCAATTAACAGTATTGGCTGTTGAGAGTCTACATGTAATGAACAGCTAGTTTAAGTCATATTGTTAGAAAATAGATGACTTCCTTATAAACCTTTATCATAGTTGGCATCATTTCTTGAATTGAAAAGAAACAAAAGAGACTGATCTGGCATGAAGCCTATATTACATTTTACCTTTAATGGAGATCTCTTCAGATCTAAGTTTTAGGCAGACTCACGGGTTATATTGCAGCAAACTTCGATCTTTATTGCTTGTTGTGAATGCGAGTTTTATGGAAAACAGGACTGCCAAGCCAACAGCTTTGTGCACTTATTAAAATTTAAAGTTGGTTTTGTTTTTTCCTAAGCTGGAACAAGCTCAGTATTGTTTCCACACTGTGTGCAAGCACAAGAAATGAAAGCACCTGGAAAGTAGTGTGCATTGGGGTGACTAACAGCAAATGTGTGTGGTCTGAAGATGGAGCAGTCAACATCTAAGTGTTGGCTGTTTTGCCTGCTGCCTTCACTCAAAGTAGGTGTTGTGTGGGGCTCCCTCCCTCTTCCCTTGCACAGCTGCTCAGGACATGCTGTTGGTGCATTGTGCAGGCATAAAGGTTTAATGCCTCCCAGTTGTGAATTGCTTGAACCTGGAGGCTGGGCAGTGCCAGCGGCAGTGTTTCGGACCGACCATTGCTCTGTGCTGGGATAGGGCCTTGAGCACTGAGAACATATGGGGTGAAAGCGAGGAGGCTCTGCCTGACCCCAGCCCAGCAGAATGGTTCTCCTGCCTGGAGGTGTCTCCAAGCTGCTTTTGTACGTCTAGGGTGGCTCTCCTGCTAGTCTTTGTACAGTCGAACCTGAGTTTTCTGAATTTATTGTTAGAAAAACCATTCTGTCACTTGAATCTTGTTCTTTGTGCTTTCTGATGTTTATTCGTTACACTGGAGAGGAATGTGGTTATATTAAGATTTGATTATCTCTTGTGTTTCAGTTCCACTGTTGCATTTCTGTAGCCAATGTTTTCCTTTTTTGGGCTGAAATGCTCTTCCCTGTGTTGTGCGGCCCTGGTCCCTGGCTGTGTGCACAGTAACCCCTGGCAACACCCGCACCTCAGCACAAACACGACGGATGGATGGCAGCTCCCCGCGTATGAGTGCACGTCTCTGGCGCCCACCAGGCTGTGGACATCACCCTGGGTGGCTGCAGTGTCTCAGCATGCTCCCCTGATTGCTGCCAGCCAAAGCCCTTATTGTTTGTTAGCAGCAGTGCAGCTAACAAAGTTGCTGTGAACTTCGTGGTTTACAACATGTGTGATTTTCAGACTCGTCCATCACTGGGTTCAGTTTGTGTCAGTGGGTTTTGCTGGCATCAATAGAGACAGAATGAGGTCAGCACTGAATTCTTCTGAAAATCTGTCCTCTAAGGAATTTGTTTTTCCCCAGTAAACCAGTAAATAAATAAATCTGGTGCTCTATAGCGATTTAGCTTCCTGGGAAACTTCAGCTCAGCAGTGGTCTGTGACTTCCAGAGAAGACCTGGTTTTGCCCAGTTGTGTTGCTGGGCTGGCAGAGGAGGCAAGGTCGGGTCATCTGTCCAAGGGCTTCACCAGGAGCAGGATGAATCTGGGTTGGATCCAGGCACGTCCTGGATCTGCAGATCCCCTTCAGCTAGAAGCGTTATTTTGCGTTTTGTCTCATGCTTCTGCATCCAAAATGCACTGAATAGCAATGCTGGTTTCAAATAATCCTTCTCATAAGGGGAAACAAGGAAAAATGTGGTGTAAGGAAGGATGGGCGGCTATTTCTGTTGTTGTCTGTGCAGAGACAACTCGAATTAATGGAAACCCCTGGGAGCATTTGAACACAAAAGTTGACCCACTGAGTATTTTGCCATCTGCTTTCTTTTGGAAGAAATATTCCAGAGAAAGTTGGGAAAAAGTCATGAGTGCTTTAGAGCTAGTATTGTGATATTATTTCCTGAAGATTTATTGCCTTTTGATGGCAGTCTTTCAGCAGAAAATCATGAGTAGTTATGTTATGAAGGAATTAGGAACTTCTGTGGCTTGTCTTTAATTTACAAATCAGCAAGAGTGTATCTCTCTGAGGTGACATGTGATCTTGAGTAATTTACATTATATGACATGACAATTTTCTCATACGCAGAAATTGCCCTCCAGGAACATGACAAAATGGCAGTGACTCACATGTAAGTGTTGGCTTACACCACAAAAGTTAGACCCAACTCAAAAGTTATTTAGAGTTGTGAGCAGTCCCATCAGAAGAGATACAAAAGCTGAATTCAAATCAAATTGCAGTATCGCCAGTATCTTCAATTTGTTTGGATATATGATTTCAGTTGGCTCATCATGTCTTTCAAGACGACTTCAATTTTGATAGCCCTTTTTGTGCTCAATATTTCTTTGTTTAGAAAAACCCTTCACATATTTAAATCCTTCCATATGTCTATGGACTTTTAATTTTTGTTCATTTTTAATCATATTTTCTTTTGCTTCAGGAGCTGGATAGTACATTAAGTATGTGTATTTGTGTTGGTTGTCTTCACCCTTATTGCTTAATTAGGAGAATATTTTCCTATTCATGCCTGGGAATAGCAGATTTCTAAAACAATTCCATAGATCTAGACTTACTGTGAGGTTTTATTTTGGAAGGAGTTATTCTCCTGATGAAAATACAACCGTCATATCAATTTAATGCTCGGTCTAACTCCCTGAATCCCATGTTTATGGCAAAGGATCAAGTCAATAAGGCTTTATGACTTTGTCACAGTAGAGTCCTTTCCTCATTCAAGGAATAAATCCCAGGCCACACAGAAACCCATTATGTATTCTTGATATGTAAACCATTCCAGAATAAAATGTAATAACAGTAATGAAACTAAATCAACATGACAAATTTCAAATAATGCTGTGGAACAATTTTTTTATTTTTTTATTTTAAATCCTCTGGTTGTTAAGACTAACTGAAATGGCAGAATCATGATGTGCAAAGTCCTGCAGAATAATGCTATGAATTTTGCTGCTGCAACAAGAAACAACCTTTATCAAAAAACCATCTGCTGAGTTCCCTTTGCAATCACTGGCAGCTGAGACACAATAAATTAGTCTCCCTGTTCCGTAAGCCCTCTTCTTTATTCCTCTGATACAGCATACATTGCACCACTGGTAGTTGTTAGAATACATGTGCTGCATGTATACTTCTTTTATATTTATAAATAAAGGGGTAAAAACCAACAGGGCAGAGCCCACGTACATAAGTTTCTTTTCAGGGCTCTTGCCACTTGCATATGTTTAAAAGGAGACGAAGACTAGATTTAGGGACCTTAATCTCATTTTAACCCAAAAGGTAACCTGCTTCAGAGCCTATGGCAGGGAACATCATTTGAATAAGAAATATGATCAGCCAGATTTTTGATTGATTCAAATCAGTGTATTAGTTTGGACCTGGCCTAGTTTTTGCTAACTGCCTTCTTGTCTATTGTTGGAAAAATTCTGAAAGCTGTAATTTCTATCAGTTTATGCTACTGGAGAGCTTTCTAACAAAGGCTATGTTAACTAACAAATCATCTCCCCAGAGCTGTGGTGTTTGCTGACATGATGGATGGTGCTGCAATATCAGGTAGGTCCCTACTTAGCCCCCACCCCCCAGGGACTTATGAGACTTCAGAAGGCCTCATGCATTGGTTGCATGTCAGGACTTCCCATGGAGAAGGAAAGTCAATCCCAGTTTGCAAGGCCCAAGAAAAAGAGCAAAATCAAATCACAGCTTTCTACTGTGCAGTCAAATAGCTGCTTCTCATCAAGCCTGTCTGCATCAATTCCTCATTTTCTCTGTCCCATGACACCCAGTCCTGCATCTGGTAATCTTCCCTCAATGAAGAAACAGCAGTTATTCTAGCCCTAAATAATGCAGGAGGGAGAGGTTTGTGATGTGATTTGGGGGAAATAACCAAATCTGTGTTTTTAATGTGCTGCCAAAAGAAGCAGTTAACACCTTGATCCAAGAAGATTTCCTACTAAGAATTTATTTGTGTTACAGGTGAAAACCTGGAAGTATCATAGGGCTGTTGCAGAGGGCTAGCATGTGACGTTGGGTTTGCTCCACTTGTGGATACCATGGAAAGTATGGAGAAACCAGGCATTCTGAAAATAGAGCAGTCATGGTCTAGATAATGGTCTAATAAGTAAATAAATAAATAAGTGGGTTGTGGTGGGGACTCCAGCCATTTGTCCAGTCTGTGCCCATCGCTCTGATAGCTCTGGTGTCTCTGAAGACTGCAGAAGACAAGAGCAGTGTGGGGCCAGTCTGCCAAGGCAGGTCGTGCTGGTGGATCTGCAGCTGTAGGAAGGGGTCACATGGCTTACATGCTCTTCAGAGGGGTGACAAAAGTCTGCTTCTTCCTTGAGGGGAAGTGGGGAAGGTGGGCCTGCCTCACTGGGGTTTGCATGTGGAACAGACCGTTCCCCTTGTGCCTTTACTCTTCCTGTTTATGCATTACTCCCATCAGTACGATAGTTAAAACCAACTCAGATCCTGATAGTATTTTTAATATATATAGTCTGCAACTGTAAAGGGCTATTCCCTATTTATATCATTCAGTATTTTTTAATTACTTGATGTACTTTCACCTCTGTGGAGCCTTCAGCTTGTTGTGCTTGCAGAGCTATTTATAGTCTGCCTTGTCTTGAGACTACTTTCAGAACAGTTGGTATTCAACCGTTCCGAAGAAAAGTCTTTAAGCTCTGGTAGGAGGCAATAAAAACCTACCATGCACACAACACAACAAATAATACTAGTTGCACCAAATCCTATTAATTATTTTTAAATGTCCTTCAGCTCAATTACAGAGGAAACTATTGGCCTCTTGGCTTAGAATAAAAGCACAGAGGCTGCATGATGGGCTGTGGTCATAAGCATTCCCCTGAGCTCTAGTAGGAATGGAGAACAGGCTTGTGTTCACTGCCCTCACTGTGTACATAAGGTCAATGTGTCAGAAAATATCCAGTTGTGCAGCTAGTTTCAAGAACTTTCATGCACTGATTATGAATCTTATTTTATTGTTAATGTTCCTTCTAAGCTTGACATTAATCTCCTTGCATTATGCACGCAATGCAATGAATTATTTTTTTGATGTATAAAATACTCTACCCAGAAATATTAAGCAACGGACCCAGTGTGTGACAAGACAGGAATCCTCACCCTCAGGGATTTCACAAGGGAATAGGGAGTCACATGAAGTCTGGTCTGGAGCTTTGCATGAGAAAACAATGGTATGTTTTCTTATAAAAACAGTGAGTCATTGCAACCAAAATGATTTTAAGGAAGGGTCAGTTTCAAAACTGTTTGATTCAGAAAGTACTGGGAAAATGTTTTAATTTTTAAAGGACTCGTGTCAACATTTTCTTAATGGAAAACAAAAATTGTTTGAAGTAATCTTTTCCTTTGAAACTCAGGCTAACTCAATACAAACTTAAATGGTCTGAAGGGAAATACTTTGAAATGAATATTTTAAAATTAATAAGGACATGTTTGATTCACTGTCACACATATTTTTCTTCAACATAATGAGTTTTGCTTTTTCATATTTTTCTTGACTTGTTGCTCATGGTTATATAGATTCTGAGACAAATTTATTTGGAGTAAATATACAAAATCTTATTAACCTAACTGTACTTTTGAGTGAGATCTCCTTTGGCTGACCACAAGGTAGTGGTTTCTTACATTGCCTGACTTTTTCCTGGGTTGGGTCTGAGATAGCCCGTGTTTCATATGTGCATGTTACCCATCCCTGAATGAATTTAAAATGGATCCCTTTGGGGTGTTCAGAACATCCAGGGCTCGCGATATTGCCTCTTGGTTAGGAGAAGCTGAGAAGATGCTGTCCTGCTCACCCTGCTTTCACTAGATAAAGATTTATTTTGTGGAATGAAAGAGGTAATAGCTGCTGCAGCGTATATAAGGTAGTTGGTAATCTGACTATAAGAACAGGTTGTTTTTAACTGTCTTGAAAAACACATACATCTTCAAAAATATGTTTAAAATGAGAAAAAAAGAAAGAAGCATCTATAATGTGTCAGTGTTGTCACAGTCTAACCTGCTGATATTTAAAGTTCTGCTTCCCTGCTTGCTGGTTACGGTTTCGCTCAAGTTCATATGGCAGTCCCGGTATAATGCAAACAGGGTATGTACAGGTATAGTGATGTAACTGGTATTCTGTGTAAACATGCTCCTGTGTGCTGGGCAATATCAAATTTCCTTGTATATTTTGCAGTCCCTTATATAGCCCATCACTTTGTTTTCACTGATCTCATTTTGATTTCCATGCCCTAAATACACAGGAAGGCAGGGCCACGTTTTCAAGAGGTTGTCTGAGAGCTTTCCCATGCAACAGGAACTGCCAAACCCCTGACCCAGTTACAGCATGCTTGCGGTGGGGGCTGTCTGTAACTGTGGTTTGTGATCAGGACAAAACTTTCCCAAACTCCCTCAGTCAGCTTAAACTGCAGGGTATTTCGTTTGATTTTGGCCAACCCTCATTTCAATCGGGATTTCCAAAGAGGGAGAACAGCAAAAGGTGGAGTGAAGGGAAGGGTGTTGAGGGGCAGAGTGTAGCTTTCTCGCTGGTATAACATCCCTGCCTGGATGGGTTGCTCCATTCCAAGAAGGACCATGTCCAAAAATAAATATTCTCAAGTATTTGCCTAGCTATGAACTGTGAGGACTGCTCAGCCAGGCACTGATTCCCGGACTCATCCATCCCTCTTCTGTAGAATGTCTAGGTTTGGCTCTAAAATTAACTTTATCCCTAAGTGCTGTGCTGAAATAGGGCCTCTCAATTACTGAAGAGCAAGAGGTGTTTTATAATTTGCAGTAAAAGTTGTGACAGTTAGAACCTTAATTTATTTTCCTTTTACATAAAATCAGGCCATGTGCATAGTAAAGGTTAAAATAATCCTTGTTATCTGAATTATTTGAATACCCCAGTTCTATTAATTTCCCTACGAGTGTATCTGGGTAAGAGTCACCCTCTTGTGACAGCCATTACTAAGAGAACTGGTTTGTTGCAATATGTGAGCTGTTTTGTAGGTATCATAACAAACCAGACTAATTTAGCAGGGTCTGGTAATATTCAGCCTTTCCTTCACTGACTTTCTCTGGAGAAAATCAGTATTTCTGACTACATGTTCTCATGTTTGAAAAATCCAGACTAACAGAATTGTTGTTAGTTAAAAAAGAATCCCCAAATATTGTTGCTAGTGTTAAAATATTCATTAAAGAATGGCTTGAGGTTTTTCTTGATTATACTGCTGTTAATCTTTGAACTCTTTTGAATGGATGGGGCTTTATTGTTCTCTAACCAACTGAGCTTATAATTCTATTGCTATATTTGTGGTTGGCCAGGCATGACACATTGTACCACACTAACTTCTATTTTTTTTTTTTACCATTCTGTTATTAACAGTTTGGTGATTTGTTTTTTTTTTTCCTAAATAGGCAGGAACCCTATAGAACCTGATGTACTCATATCTTTAAGTACGGAGGAGAATTAGCATGTGGCAGTAAAGATCTAACCTCTTGCAAGAAGAGGAATATGAAATTGTGAAGCCAAACTAGCATTCACTACTAACAGCCTTCTAAAACAAGAAAGTAAAAGCATAAATCTAAGTGAATAATTTTGTGGTTGGTTTTTGAATACAGTTGCCTAAGAAATCAATATATGCCGTTTAATGTAATTATATTAATTATAACTAATTTTTCTATTATTGCCATAATGGCAGTACACATACTGAAGTGGGCTGAAGTTCTGAATAACTTTCTTTTGCTAGTTTTGCTTTAGAGAACAGTTACACTAGTGTAGCAGTCAAATTTGCAACAGTGATGATGCAGCTGGATATTTTCAGCATTAGCGTAAATGCACCTCACTCCTTTTCTGTATCTCTGATAACCTGTTTTTAGATGCTTTTAAATTGTGGGGTTCTGCAGTCGCACAGAACCCCCTAGAGGCAGCTGAACAAATTATCAAGGGTGGTGGTAGGTGCTTAAAAAAAATCAGTTTCTTCCAATTGTCATAAGAATTTAACATCCTGTTTTTGTCTTTCTACAACCTCGGCCCTCTCAGTAGTTCCAAAGCTACATTCCTGCATGCTTTTAACAGGATGCAACAGCCATTTCCTTATTTTGTATGGCTATTTTTATTAGATTACAATTACTTTACATTATGATTAATTGAGGGCTAAACCTCAGCTATTCATTTAATGTACATATAGTCAAAAATATTTCTTTGAAGTTAGAGTTCTTTTAAAAAAGTATTTTTCCTAAATTTTTTATACAGTTTGCTGAGTTAATGGACATGCTATAGTACAGAGGAGTGCATATCGTCTGTGTTCTGTGGATGCACAGTCTTTATTGCTTTGCATGAATTGAGCTCATGATAGAAAGGGATGAAATAATTCAAAACACTGTAAAAAAATTGATTTTGTTAAAAAGACATGCTTGCTTTAAAGACTACATAATGCATTGTATGCACACCTCATTTATTACTCTATGCTGTTCTGCTGCTGTAAAACTGCTGTCAAAATAGATCATGCCAGCAAAAATATTCTCAGTTTCTTGGTAAAGCTAAATGAAATCAAATACAAAGTTTGTGATACATTAAATCACAAATACAAATATATTCTTTACAGCCAGCTGTTATGTCTAAACGTGCACGTTTTAAAATGGAAATATTTATCCAACATGCTGATTAGCAATTTCAGTTCCGTAAAGCCTGATTACATTTAAGATGCAAAAGATTAAAATGACTAAATGGATAATGTTAATAGTTCATCTTCCTTGATGTTTTTATATGTTCAAAATCACAAAAGTTACATCAGAACTTCCTGCATAGTTAACTCACCAGCAATAGTATGGTTGTAATGTATCTTAACTGCAAGTTGCAGTCTCTTACAGCCAGTGTTTGAAAAAAGAAGATTTTCACCAAGAATACCTCTCTGAGCTTCTTTCACAATATTTACACATACACGTCTAATTTAACCCACAAAACTACATAATAGATGGGTCGTATTAAAATGCCCTAAAAGAATAATGAAGAATTATCTTAATTACTAGTAGAAATCTAACTTCTTTAAAAGTTCATGTTTGTTGTTAATAATTTTTCAACTGTTCTTCATCTCTGTGAATAAAATTAACTAAAAAAAATATAAAAACCTGGGTTTACATTTTGTCTAAAATCCAGTCCTGTGTTACAGCTTAATTCTCCCATTTTTTAAAATCTATTTCTTATACATTTGAACATGTAAATGCAGAGGTAAAAATATTACTAGTCTTCTTTATACATTGGCAATCAGTAGTTCAAAAGTTCATGCAATACCATATGTCCTAATAATATTTATCTAAATCTAAAATAATATGGAACTGTCAAATAGGATCCCACATGGTAACAAATGATGGAATGCAGGGGAACTCTTAGATTTAGCCTTTTCTTTTTTGTTCAACAAGCTAATGCAATAAGACCAATAATAAAAGGTTGTGTAGTAGGCCAAAAGTCTGTGACAGATAAAAAAGAAATGTTGGAAACCGATGAAGCTTTTGCACAATTAGATTTTTTGAGGCAGTGCTGTAAGGATTGTCCAGGGCCTGTTCACTTCTGATTGATGGTAAAATTATAACTACATCATATTAGCTGTAGAGTTCACTGACAGGTTACTGCAGATTAATATTGCTACTGCTGTTCACTTACCATCAAACTGGTGGAAACATGAATTGAGCTGCTCTTACAACAAACCCTGCATATTAAAAGGTTGGGTGTTTTACTGAACTATCTCCATTCTGTCATTAGGGAAGGAGATGCAAACAACATTTATCTCCAAGGTATGTACATATACAGTAACATACTAATTGGTTTTTCCAGGGGACCTTGATGATGCTGACTAGTTAGCAATCATGCACGCTTAGTGTTGCTTTGAGGGTCAGTCTATCGTTAAAATGATACTTGCAAATGATAATGAGCAATACTTTTCTCTGATTAAAATATTTAGTTTCATGCAATAAATACATGTTTGTTCTGGAAGATAAAATGAGAGATATTTTAAAGGCCCAGGCTGAGCGAGGGACGTGCTGCACGCATTCAGTCCTGGGTGGAGATGTGGGGTTGGGCGTGCTGGAAGTCAGCCCGGGATGCCCAGTGTCCACAGCCAGCACATGCAGCTCATAGTGACATGGAGAAGCCTGGGACTGCACCTTGCTAATCGCAATGGTAGAGGCAATATTGTGTGTTTAAAGTCACAGAGAGTCCTGTGGTTTTTGTTTCTTTCTTGGTTGATGTTGGCACTTTGTTCTGCCAGGATATCCTTTTACCCAGCGTTTCAGGCACCCTCCAAGTACTGGCTGATATTTACCCTCTGCCCCACAAGCCTTGAGAGATGAACTTTCTTTCCCTTGGAGGAGAACTCAGCTCTGGCTATCCCCCCTGGGCACCCTGTAGCTATTTTCTTCCCTTTCCCACTGCCAATGACTGTGACAAGCATAGTTTCTCACCATTCCCATCTATGACAAAAGCATACTGACATCCCATGGTGGGTACCTGTTGCCTTTCCCTGTCCCAGCTACTCCACTCATTTCACCAACGTCTGCCTAAACCCTCCTGTTTCTTTCCTCACTAACCCACATCATATCAGAATGTCTTTGGCTAGGGAAAAATATGTACTTCCACAATAAACAAAAAGTCTAAAAAACCCACTTCATCTGAAAAAGGGCATCTAGAGGAAAGGTGCTGCTGGTGGGTAGTCAGAGTGGAAGCAATATTCCTGTTGCTGGAGTTGCCTAAAGCAGCATTTACTCCTGCCCTCTGCTTTGAGCTTCACCTCTCCCCTGGTCACCTTTGTGTGCTCCTCTGCCTCAGTTTTTCCATCCGTAAAATGAGAAGAATCCTTCCAGGAACATGGCAAGAAGCAATTGGTTAGTGCTTTCTGGGACTCACAACAGGAAATGTACTGAAGTGCACAGGTTTACAAAAACAGTTCCCCAAGTGTAACATAATAGCATTTATGATTTTAAAAACGCAGGCATGAATCTTTACTGCAAATCTCAGCTGAGTTAAATGTATTTTTTGTCAGGGAGACATTGTTTTTTTTATGATAGCTACTCTGTGATTCATGAGTCAACATGCTATACAAATACCAGAAGGCATAAGTGAGTTATAGACATTTCTCAGGAATGGCACAGCAGTTCTCCATTACCCAATTCAGTTAAAATATCCTATTTATCATACCTTTTTCTTTTTTTTTTTTTTTTATTATTAAAAAAACAGATGAACCCTTCAATTTTTAGTTAAGTGAAAAACCGGTGTGAGCGGACATGGTCTTTGCTGGAAATGAGTTTGAATAAGAATTACAACTTATTTATTGCTATAAAAACAATTTAAGAAAAATTATGTATAATAGTCTCACTGTAAATTACACATCTTCAGTAGCATTTAATAGCCTTTAATTTCTATCTGTTGCTCATTCATTTTACAAGATGTCTAGATTCCTGTATCTAGGTGGTTTTGGATATTATTTCCCTTTGACACAAGTAACATTTGAATTAAAGTGTATCATCCTTTTAGAAAAGTTTTGAATGTGTTTGTCTGAGGATGTAGGAGGTCAGCAATTTGTGGTTATACTCTGTTAATTGAAAAACACCTTTCTGGCAATATGCAGAATCTTTCAATGAGAAAAGTCAGGTTCAGAGTTTTGCTTCAGTCCAAAAAAAGAGCCCACGTGAGGCCAAGAAGCTGGTGTGTCTACCTGTGACACATGGAAGACCCAGGTTCAAGTCCCTCCAGGAGTTTGAACCTGGGCTTTCTGCTATCAGGTGAGTACCCTGGCAAAGGGGCATGGTTAGACCAAGACTCGGTAGGTTTTGAAAAAAGTCAGAATATTTTGCTTTTTGTTCCAGGGCAAGATGAGAATTCTTTGGGGACTTTCGAAATTTTGCAGGACAGATGAAGCTGTTTCTTTGACATCACTTCTCTGCAGGCCATGTTTATGGAAATTTTTAGGAGACTGGATAAGCTTAGATTTGCTTAGAAGTTAAATGGATCACAGAGGGACAAATTTAGCCATGACATAAACTTGTTGACTTCCAAGTTGCTCTTATTACCAGCAGGATTGAATTTGGCCAGTAGACAGCATTTATGCAGAAAAGCAACATATTTAGCAAGGAGAGGATCAAATGCTCATGGGGGGCAGGGAGAAGGAGGACATATGGGGGTGAGCTGGAGAGAATTGAGGGGAAGACAGAAAGGAAAAGGTCATAGCGTGAAAGGGTGCCGTGAATTCCAAAAGTGTCTAATTAGGTTTCTGGCTGTGGAATTTGCCTTTGCCCCAAGCCAAGAAGCCCAGCTGTTTTACAACAGGGCTTTTGCCTCCTAGCAATGACTGCAGACAATGTGTGACCTAAACTGCAAGTGTATTTATAAGGACAACTTCCTTCACTCTTCACAACAGATTCCATAAAATATGTTCAAATGTTATTTAAAATGTTGCATGACTGTTTCAGTTTCTAATGCTCTTTTCTTGCTTTTGTTGGGCATTTAAATACAATTTGGAAAAGTCCTAAAAAGAGGGGGATGAATTTCATTGAAGTTACTTCTCTGAATTTGTAGTCCATTGGATTATTTTTAAAAAGTGTCAGTCTTCAAAATGAAATGTTTGATGGAATATTAAATTTGATGAATCATTGCCGGTTTCTATGTTTGTTAGCTTTTATATACCACATTAAAGCAATTCATTAATAGTGTCACACCACACTGCTTTGATTGAGTCCTAAAAGGTTAATGACTTGATACAGGCTGGTATTCTGAGCTTTACTGTTTGCAGGCGGTTTGTGGTGAATGCGAAGTGCTTTGAAATTGTAACAAAGAGAAATCTTTTATTTTCCTCTGTTTCACATCCAGAAAGTGTTCTCAACCAATCTGGATGTGCAAGATGAACTAGACTTATCACCACTAAACTACATTAATTAAACAACAGGAGGTGAAGCCATGAGGAGCAGGTTTTTTGTTTGTTTTGTTTAGTTTGGGTTTTCTTTTCCTTACAGGACTTACTCAGATATAACAGTAAAAAGCTTCATGTTCATATGACTCCCCAGAGAAGGGTGGATTAAGATACATACGAACCTCAACTTTGCTGTCCACCTGCTCCTCTCTGTATCTTTAAGCTGCCTTGCCAATTAATTTTGGGGGCTGCAACTATGTCTCCCCCATTTTGAAAGTGATTAACCACTACAGAATTATTCCCTGTTTTTAGATATGCTGAGTATTTTTCAAATTGTCAGATGCTTTCAAAAAGTGCTTTTTTAGCACAACAGCTGTGGACACATCCATAACGTTAGGGTTTGAACAAGTCAGAATGTGGGCTGGAGATGGGACCAGTCTTTTGTCCACTGCTCTCTTGGTAATGGCCGAGCTGGGGAGCCTGGTCAAGTACAGGTATTTTTATATGCCTAGGAAAGTGTTGCATTTATGTTGCCCGGTGAATGGGCAGTGTGGGCAGCAAAAAGAAAGGAAATAACATTTCTGAAGTCTGTCCTTTTAACAATGCTGTGTCCAGATTTTATGAAATTTGAACTCTCCTGAGATGGAAATAAGCTTCTTGACAAAGTCATGTGTGAAGTTAATTTTGTTTTAAGATAGTATTGAGGTTCTGCTCTGAGGGGAGTTGTTAGTAAAACAAATGACTCTAACTGTTTTAGTATGGAAGACAAATCAAAGCATTTCCATGAAGTAACAGGGGTGACCTGCTGTAACTTAACCATTTCCTGAGCAAATACAAGCTGCTCTATTGGATGGGGGAGTTCCCATGTTAGCCATTGTACAGAGAAAAAGAAAAAGTTCATATAAAAGAGCCCACCAAGGGTTATATGGCTGCAATTGTTTCCAAACTGAAACAACTTAGTATCTGTTTATGATTGTCACTATCATGTTATATTGTTCTTGTAGAATCCATAAAACCTAAAAGTCTGCAGTATTACCTCTAAACATCCAGCGGCTGCAGCCGGGAGATTTCAGAGCCAATGTGTTCAACCAGAGGGGAAGTAAAAACCAAAAGTTAATAAAAAGTTGACCTTGATTTTATTTACCATCTTAATCTAATTTTGATGAGGTGCCTCATTTCAACATAGAAGAACAAAAAGCCAAGCTCAAGATGATAAGGTTAAGGTACTTAAACTTGCGTCCTATAAATGTTTCTTTCTTTTATTCAGGGTTTGGAGATGAGAAAGAAGCAGCAGTAAATCTGAACTCCAACTTTCTCACCATAGTTTATGTTTCCACAGTTCAGAATGGTGCCCATTAGTTTTCTGAGCCATTCAGATGTACAGCGTGCTATCATATTAGCAGTGCTTAGACAAGGATATTCATTTGTGTTTCGTAGTCACTTCCTTTGCATTGTGTATGACAAGTGATGCAGAAAACAAGTGGGCAGAGATGTGGTTCTCCACTCAACAACACTGTCCCTTGGAAGAATCTACAAAACAATTCAGTGTCTCAGATGTCAGAGATGTTACTCAATACAAATATAAACTATTCTCTTTTCCAGACAATGCCAAAGTGTTCTTGCTAATTAAAACGTGTTTCAAAAGCTAATGATTGAAAAACTATGCATATTTGGACTTGAAAGCAAGCTGATGGAAAGACAGATAGAGCAGTCATTTGTTGGTAAATCAGATATATTGTCAAGTACTTGTACTGGCTAATTGCAGTGGCTTTTTACTGTCTGATTTTAGCAGTTTCAGATTTCTGCGTTACTTCTAGCAGTTCAAACAGCAATATGGCTAAGGTAAGATATGGACAATCTGCTCACAAGATATACATGTATCACATAGGTAACCGCAGTTCACAAACCTTTCTGTAGGAATAGGATCATGATGATGATAAGAACAATGAGAGAGAAAGAGGGAAAGAAGGAGAATAAAAAAAGAGCATATCATCTGGTTAATCCCATCTCAAAGATACTTCAAAGCAAATTATGCAAAGTAGCTCTTATCAACTGCAGCTGCTTAGTAGGAATGTCATCTGAGCAACACAGTTTGGAATACAATGGATTTATGTCTAGCAGGAAGTCAAATGTGTGATGACTTTGTGCAGATTCTGTTAGGAATCATGTTGCTAATATTTTTTTCTGTCCCAACAATGTCATATAAAAACAATGAAAATTTTATATTTGAAGCCCATATCAGATGACACAGGGAATGCAGATGAGAGGGAGCTTTATTTCAAGGACAGATTGCATTAGGAGTGATTCCTTTTAGAGTTGTCCTTGCCAGAAGCAAAGCTTTTGGCTTTCCTGATTCAAAAATAAGAGTCACAGCCTCACATGGGGTAAGTGTTGTTGTTCTCTTAAACCTAACAGTGAGATGTTAACTTATGATTTGGCCCATGTGCTGATCAGTCTGATAGATGAGTTTATATTTCTTGCTCATAAACATACCCAATTTGTTCCAGTTCTCAAATTAGGATTCTATATATTTACAGGCACTCAGAAAATGAAAGAGAAAAATCAGCACTTCCTATTTCAAACCAGTTGTTATGTCTCTTATAATAATTTCCTATTTTATTATCCTTGCTTACAGTCTTTTACCATGTCTATATAAACCTCATTTCTAATGGTCTCAAAGGACATACTTGGTATTTCCAGAACAAAACAAAATTAAAACATACACCCAGAAACCACACACATGCACACACAGTCCCAAAGTATTATAATGCCTAAGGCTTGATTTAAAGCCTATGGAGGTTTCAGTGTGGAATCTGGGCTGTGATGACTGACAGATTAGGCTAACAGTGCTGTGACATGTGGAACAGCAGCTGAGCCTCTTGCCTTCTCCCTCGTTCCTCTAGTCAGCAGCATTTGTGGGGTAACTCTGAGAGATGTTCAGCCTCTGTGGAGATGGTACTTTGCGTCATCCTGAAACAGCCTCATCTGGCTACCATCACTGGTGAAACATAGGCCCCAGGGGGTAAAAATGCTGCTCTGCCCAACAGCAGGCTTGAGAAAAAGGCAGGCTAAAATGGCCTGTGTGGGGAGAAAAGCCCTCGAAATTTTCTTAACTGTTTGTTTTCGTAAGCTTATGGAAGGAGAAGTGGTCCAACAATATAATGGCAAAATATGTGAAATGGCTGGTGAATTTAAGGACTTGATGGTAGGAACTCTACTGAACCATTGCCACTGATTCTATCTTGTACTGTAGCAGGTTTACCAGGAATAGTACAGGCATAAAGCACTCCGCAGAGCTCCCAATTTTAATTGGAGATCTGTCATGATCCAGCAGGGCGGATGGTGTACACATGCAGCATGCACACACAGAGCATGCATGTGTAGCTGTGCTGCACTGGCATGCAGATAACATGCAGATAGCAGGTATAGCCTTATGCATTTTCATTTCCTCATACACTATCTTGAGCTGTGCTACAGGTATTACATATGCTAAGGTCACAGAAGGGTTAGGGATCCCAAGGGACAGATGGAGCAAAGCCAGCATAATCTCTGAATCCCGCTCTTTACTGTTACTCTCTGATCATGAAAAGCCCAGTGAACTTGGAACAGACACTTTCATCCAGCAGCTGTTTGCGTATCAGCAGCTAAAACCGTACGTAAAATCTGAGAGATTTTTCATGGAGGCTCAGAGCAGGTGGGGAACCAGAGTCCTTTTTTTCTGCCATGGCAGCAGCCCTGAAAGACCTGCTCAGGGTTCCTGTGCAGGCTGCTAGAGGCTTTGGGGTACACTGTTCCTCCAGGGCATGGATTGCCCTCTCCCCCCACCCCCCTTTTTTCTCCCCATGTTTGCGTAGCTCCCAGCACAAAGAAGGTCCTATCAAAGCAGAGTGCTAGAATTATATAAATGCTTAGTGTAACAAATATCGTCATATACTCCTGCCTCTCCCCATGGGAGTTCTGGCCATAAACTTAGGCGGTCTGAACTCAAAAGTACAGCCGTGGAATTGCACCCTATGCATCTGCTCTTTTTGACATAAGAGCTGTATTCTCTCCCACAGGCTGGTGTCTTCCTTTTTTCTCTGTAGGAAACCTGAAGTGCTTCTGTTTTACAGATCTCTTTCAGGCATGATTAAATTGGCCTCAGAGGAATGGGATTTAACTGAAAGGTGGACAACTGGTATTTTTTAACCATGCCCAAGAATCCATGCTTCACCAATAACAACTGGAGAGCCCATCACCATGGGCTCACCAGTTAGAACTCCACCAGATGAACTGCAGGCAAAAAGCATGTCTTTATCACACTGTGCTTAAAGGACAGAAGACATATATTTTAGAACGAATACCTTTTTCCTTTCCCTTCTCTGCTTCTTTTCCATAAGTTTGTTCTTGTAAATAGGAGTGTGTTTTAGTGACAGCCACATGGATCTGTTATACTGCCCTATAACATCCCACTTATTTGTCTTTACTATTTTTTCCACTGAGCTGTTTTTCTTTAATAGGTTTTAAAGACTTTCACCTTAATCCTTGAGCAATTCAAGGTGCAAAACCCAAAGAGCAGTTTCTGCATCAGATGCAGATTTTCTGTTTGAGAGACGGAATTTCTTTTGTAAAGATGCAGTCTTGATTTAAAGACTTCAAATGATCTACCACATCCTGCGGTAGGTTGTTCCAATGATTAATGGCCCACGCTAGAGAAAGTACAGCAGCTTCCAACCACTGGATCGTATTGTGCCTTTTTCTGTTAGACTAAATAGCTATTTGTTATCAGAAATCTCCTCCTTATGTAGATACTTGCAGACTTTGATTAAGTCACTTTTTAACTCTTTCTTGGATAACCTCAACAGATTAAGGCATGTCTTTCTAACTTTTTTTTCTTTAAATTCATTTTTTAAACCTTTTTCTGGTTTCATAATACACTTCAAGAACTGACATGATATTCCTGCAAGCATTTTCACTAATGCTATGTGCAGGTATAAGAGCACCTTCTGAAACCTAGCTAATGCTGTATATCTTCTTCTTGTATTCACATCTTACTGTGTATATTGTACTGAAAGTCCGTATTCCTTTGTTTAGCTACCATTATTCCCAAATCCATGCTGAGGCCCTGAGTTGCTCTGCAGGCTCTTCCCCCACCATGGCTTTGGCTGCCTGTGCTCCAGGGCTGCTCTAACATGGTGCAGTGGTGTAACCCTGGATTGAGCTCCCATGAAAGTATCTGAACTGTGAGAAAGAGTTGGAGGGAGCCTAGTCTGGGTTTTTTGTCCGCTGGCTTGGAAGCTGCATTTAAGCTCAGGCTTTTGCACTTGATCCTAGCCCAAGTTACATTTTAGATGTGCCTTTGACAGCCTTGTCCTGTGCTGAGCCTGATGTAGCCTTGCAGACCTTACTTTTCAGTTTAACCTCAGACCTGCCTTGGTCCTGTGGATTGGTCTGAGATGAGTGGACTTTTGGCTGACTGTGGTTACTGCTGCTGGGCCTGCTCTGGTCTTGTCTGGGTAATGTGTCCCTGCCCATGCCTTGCTGTCACCCTCAGCTACAGAACAGGAGTGGAATAAGGATGGTGGGTTTCAGTTCCCAGTTACTCAATATCATGTTGGTTTGGTTTAATTCATTTAGTGTGGGTATGTTGCTTTGTTGAAGTTTTTAACTTTATCAGTAGAACTTGCTATTTCACAAACAGGACTAAGGTCACACATTTCTGACAAGACTTCACTTCCCTGAAAATGTGCTGAGACAAATGTTCTGCTGTTGCCATGTAATTATTTACCGATTGTCTCCAATGTTAAGCTTCTAAGACCAGGACAACATCTCTTTTCAGTTTAATGGGTTGAGTGTCTGTTACTCATCATGTTTACCATCTCAAAACATTTGTATGACCTTAGCTTCTTTTACAGTCCTCTCAGACTCTTCCAGCTTTTTAAAAAGTCAGTGTATGTAGATCAGAGTGTTTCCTGGCAAGACACTCTTATACCCCTGAGTAGAAGTTGGCCAGTGCCGTTTATTTACCACTGGGTAATATTTCTCTGCTGGCTGATGGGACAAGAAGAGGCTCCACAGCCACCTCAGGACCTATGAGCACTTCCACACACAGAAGTGCTGGTGGGAGTATGAATAATGCTATCATTAGAAGGACTTTAAAAGGAGTTAAAATATTTGTGGAAAAATCAAAAAATCGGATTTTCCATTATTCTGCTCTGCAATGGAGACAGAAGGGTAGACCTGGCTGTAAGCCCTCCCTGTATTATGTATATTAAATACTGCCTGCTTTGAACTTGTCTTATTTATGCCTTGCTTTACCATCCCAGCCCAAGCCCCATCTAGAATTACCATCCGGGCCATACTCCCCAGACTGCTTCACAGAGAAGCTGGAAGCTTCAGCCCAGCTCTGGTCCAGGCAGGAATCTGTGCACACCAGCTCCCAGCGGCAAGGAGCTGACTTCCCACTGCTTGGGTCGGCACAAAGCAGCCTCAGTGCTCCTGACAGCTCCTCACTGTTTTGAAAAGCACTTCAGTTCTCAGTGACTGGGCAGGAAGTGCCCCAAAGTTGCAGCATTTGGGTCTTGCAGAAACATTTTCACTCATATTCTCGTGTAAAAACTGGAGAACAAACCCAACACTTTTTTTTCCCCTACAAAAGAAAGCACAGTAAAACTAGCCCCAGAGTGATCAATTACTGGTGAAAGAGCATTTGTTTTAGAACGTAAAAGTCGTGGGGAAGTGGTCAGAATAATCCAGATGACTCTAAAAAAAAAATAAGCATAAGAAATAGCTGAAGCCATCAATAATCGCGCATGGGCAAAAGTTTTAAAGTTTTTTCCTTTTCCTTTGTTTCACTTGGAAAGCTTTCCGAATTGAACAATATATTGAGAAATATCATAGTATGTTAGATAAAAGTGTATCAATAAGCCATCTGCTATTATTAAAGTACACTATTACAAGCTAAAGTTATCCTTTCCAATTTGTAACTGAAATTTCACACCTTTCTAATAATTCTTGAGCTTCACTCGCCATTTTCCCTAAATGGAACTTAACTATTTGCATTGGTTTATTTAACTGTGCCAGTGAGAAAAGCAAAGGCAAAGGGAAACATAATAATGTTCCTAATAACTAATTCTTAGAACAAGATCCTCCAGCTGCTGCAGTAAAGATGCTCATATGGTAGGGGTTTGTGCTTCTAGGATACAGCACTTGCTGTGTCTGGGTTAGATCAGGGTCCCATTGAAGTCAATGGGTGTTTTGTGCTGAACTGGATCTCGTATGCTGTCACTTGGGCAAATGGCCACCTCAGGCTACAGCAGAAGCAAAATCACCACATTTGTTTTCACTTCTGAACTGCTGAAAGTAGGATTATATTACTTGTATATTTCATTCTGATTTTTTTTCCTCCTGATTTAAACAAAGATACCACTGTGGTATGATCTGATATCAAGTACTGCGCGAGAGGCTGCAGAAGTCAATTACAAGTGAAATTGCAGACTTCGTTTGCTGTTGTTTTGCTTTTAACTCAATGTTTTTCTTCATAGGCAATCAACATGTAATTTCCTTTCTTCAGCTGGTACTTTTGTGTCTCACCACATGAGCAGTGGCACTGCTCATCTGAATTCCCAGATTGTTCTCACTTTGTGGCACTTCTTTCATATTATTTAACTCCATCGTTCTCCTGAATAGATATATTACAGGGGAAAAATGAATGTAACTTCTAACAAGTTGTCAAATGAGTGCAGCAAAACTGAGCCATGTTGAGACAGTAAACACTGACTGAGTCAATTTTTCACTATGCAAAATGTATTTATTAGTATTCTGCTCAGACAATCTAAGGGCCCAGAAGCACTCTTCCAGTGACTAGCTAAATCTGATTTTTGCTTGTGACCAGCATGAATGCTGACCTTTGCCTTCTTGACTGATCTTTGCATCTCATGGAGAGTTCATGGAAAGGTCACGGAGCAGCACTGACTTCCTCCGCGTGTGCGTGTGCCTGTATCCCTGCGTGTGCCTGCGTGTGCGTGGGGACACCTTCCTGCCGCGGAGCCAATGGAAGGGCTGGCCTTGCCCACCGACAGCTTTAGTTTCATGTTTGTGGACATCCGGACCCACTTACACCAACAGCAACAAAGTCAAGCCAGGCAAAAAGGCACATCATTTTTTATTTACCAAGTGCCTTTGTTCGCCTTAATTTTTACGGGCAATTACTCCCTATTTATCTTTAAAGTTTTGTCTTGGTTCAGGTATGTTCTTAGATTAAGGAAATGGTACTACAGAGAATATCTGGCTTTGTAGAATGAAAGGACTAAAATGTGACTAGAAACTACTACAGAAGAAATGGCTAACATGGCTTTTTTTTAAATATGCACGTATTAAAGAGAATGAGTTCTTCCCTTAGATTGCTTTGGTGTAGATGCATGAAAGAAACAAAAATTGACTTCTTGTATATTCTCGAGCTGACTCCTCTCACAGAAAAGTTCAGCACTGCTTGTCACTTCAAAAGAGAGCTATGAATCTCATGAAAGCTGCTCTGCTGACACCATCAGCTGTACAGCACTGCTTCCAAACCAGACTTCAGAAAACAGTACTGTTAGAGGGTTTTAAATCTTTGCTCAGAAACTGTATCTATTCACAAACAGCAAGAATAGCTCTGAAATTGTGAAAAATGCACTCGAGTCATATTTAGAATGATTGCATGTGGGGGATATAACAATACTTTTCAAGACTGTAAGCACTGCGTATATTCATATCTCATGCTATTTATCTTGCAGATATACAGCACTGGAAGTTGCTGGCTGCAAGCTGGTAAGCTTGTAGCAGTGAGAAGGAAAGATCTCTCCGTTTGTCACTGGCCGTATATCACTGCAGCTGTGCCCTTTGATTACACAGAGGGCTCCTCCAGCCATTAATAATAGGAAACACTTTTTGTCTGGTGAATGCATCTCAACGCCATCCTCTAACACCTAGGCTTTGCAGTGAGGTAGAAGAGGTAAATTAAGGATGGAGCTTATTCATTTTACATTTACACTAGATGTGTAAACAAGGATAACCTTTGTTTTCCTTGGAAAAGAAAACATGCCATTCTTTTTCCTACCACCACAGTGACTAGATTTTTACAGAAACAAAATAGCACTGCCAATTACAACTTGCTGAGGAAGTGACACTAATGAATCACAATAATGCTGCCACAGCATCATGGTAAGTCCTGTGACGCCAGCCTTCCAGATTAATTGCATCACGTATAATAGCTGAGCCACATCTGCTGGCCAGGTGTATCAGCATAAAAGATTTTCCCCAAAAAGCAGAGCTCAGAGTAAATCAATATACAGTCTGAATGAAACCCTAGGTATGAATACTGCATGGCCAGAATTAGATGGCTATCTAAAATTGTCACAAATAATTGATGCTAAGATTGGAAAATTTTAAACCAGTGTAAACCGTTCAGCACCAGAGAGCACTACAAAAGGCATTTCATGCTTGATCTGCAAAATGAATCAAAATTAATGCTAAGCTCATGCAGCATGCTGTTGCTCTTACCTCTAGCAGTGCAGTGTATCTGAGCTGCTCCAGAAAGGTGTTTGCAGCCAGTGGTGCGTGGAATCTCTCTGGGTCTGGCCTACATTGATCATCTCCCACAGCATCTTTGACACAGTAGGAAAAAGCTAAAGACCATTCATCTTAACGCTGATTTTAGTCATGTGTCAAAACCTTGGTTTAACCCATTCCAATTTTTGTTTAAAATGAGGACTTTTGAGTAGCAAAAAAACCCAACCAAAAAACATGAGCCCCTTCGAAACAAAGCCTGCTTTTGCTAGCTGTTATTTCACATCCCTTATTCATCAGCTGCTGGAGGTAGCCATCCCATCACTCAGATTTGCACTGGGGGAAAGGATTCTGCAAAATGCAGTTGCTTTGGAGGTATTCCAAATATCACTCAGAAAGGTATCATTCCTGTTGCTGCATTTATCCCAGACGGTGCCCTCTGTTTATATTTTGGTAAAACCTACAGTTACTTCATTGATGGTCCTTTGACTAGGATATGATCCTCTTAAATCTGTACTGACAATTTAGTTAGGTCACAGAGTCAGAGTTTAATTTCCTCAAGTTAGATTTATTCCCTCAAGAGGTAAAGACATAATAAAGCACATGCTTGTTGCTGAGTCAAGCATGGGGCTAGAAATCTCCACATTGGAGGCTCTCCCAGCATGCTGTGCCTCATTTTTCAGCCTCAGTTACTCCCTCCTCTATTTGACAATGTGGAAGCTGAAGCTTTTGCAGGATGCTCCCTGGGCTCAGCAGTGGGCATGCACCAGCATGGTTGCCCACCTTGCTCCATGGATTTTTTACTTTATAGAGTCCTGACTGCAGGTGGGGAGGTGCTGCATCCTTCTAGAGACCGCAGTAAATCCTTGGCAATAGAACCCATCCTGGGCTGTGTGAATAACATAACATATATGAAATAATAAAGCACTTATTTTTATATACCTCTGTTGTTTCACAGACACATAACTTAGCTGGAAAATACCATCTGTTTATATGAATGAACAAGTAAGAATTAATTAGATGTGACTGGCTAAATTGAGAACATATCCATCAGTTTAATATGTTTTTCTAGAAATCCAGAAAACTATATAAAGCTTACTTTTTTTTCCTATTTTTATAATCTACCTGCCCCAAATACAGTTATTATATTGGTCACTGTATTTAAATGATGAATTTCCCTCCTTTTAAAGCTAAGAGGAAAAGATCACTAAATTCCTTATCAGGAGATAGTGATAGACTTTTCAAAAATGCACAGCATCTTGAAAGTTTGGTTTCAGATACCATTTATATTGCTGAGAAATAGACATGTCTCACATTCTGTAGCAGTGTTTTGTGACATTTGGATTTACAATGCTCAAGTTTAAGTCTCTAGCCCTTTGCAGTCTGTCAAAAACAGCTTCTCTGTCCATTTATTTTTGTCTTCTGTGCTCAGTCTGAATATCTTTTGTAAATTTATACTTGACAACCCTCGTATTTCAGCAGCTGGCTTTGTTTCACAATCTACCTTGCTTGCTCTGTTGCATTAGCTGAAACAACAAATTTAATCCATGATGTCAATAGTAAATTATAGTGGAGATGTAATATATGCCTGACATCACTAAGGTCAAGGCCATGGTGAAAATATTGCAAATAATAGATCCAAAGGGTCTCCTCATAGTGATTGTTGCTTGCTGCACATTTAATGTTACGAGAAACAGATTAATGCCGTACACTGCATTATGTTAGCCTTTTAGTTACAGCCAGCATAAAACTTCGGCTAATGTACGAGCGCTCCCTCAGTATGAAAAGAGGTTCCAGAGAAGTTTGCTATGTCATTATATTTCATATATTCTAACTGATAAATAATTAAAACAAGAATTACTTTACTGAAAAGATTCATTTAGAGCACACATTTTCCATTACTCTAACTGTTTGGAGGGGTTGGGGGAAACATTTATGGCATACCTTACCTAAACTACCTTGCCATTAAAGTATCTAAATTACCTCAGTGAATTCTGAGCACAGAAGTGGTTGATGAATTGCTTTTGCATAAATGCACTTTCCCTTTGCTAGAATCTAATTTTGTGTATAACCACACGCACACACGGAGAATAAAGTAACTACTGAACTCTCTCAAGAAGAAAATTGAAGCCTGGAATTTTCTCTGTGTAATGAAGTTTTTCTAAACATTGCTTGTGTTATAAGCATCTTTGGGCTCTCTGAGGACAAGCCAAAAATGGGTTCTTCTACAGTGGTGAAAGAGCAGTTAATGAATCATTTTCTCCAGTGTGAAAGTACTCATTCCTGTTAATTTGTCCAGTTTTACAGCCAGAGCTTTTTTAATGTCAGAATTCACTTTCAGTTTAAAAGTCCATTTAGTGCCAAAGGGGGTAAAAAACATTTGTGCCAAGTGAACCATAACAAATTCAATGTATGGCAGAATATGGAGCTTTCCATTCCATCAAGCTCTATTATTTATCTGGCATAAAGAGCATCAACAACCCAAGGATTTTCAATCTGCAATTCATCCCTTTAACTTGGCTCTGAACTATTTTCATTCCTTAACAAGAAAGGATGGGGCAGATTTAAAAAGTGGCAGAACATACCAGAGTACAGCTATGGTGCTTGACTTTCCACATGCCCTGTCTGGATGTATGTAATTTAATAGGTTTGCTCCTCAGAGGAGTGGGCTACCTTTTGCTCCTGGTGTTCCTGCCACTGAATGGAGGAAGGCTTGTGCAGGTGGTACCTTTTGGCTTCCATTTCAGATTAGTTTTAATAATATGAGTAACCCCACAGAATGCAGGAACAGACAGGGAATGATGCTTGACTCAAGGTCTTTACATACAAATCCACATTCGGGAAATTTGGACATTAACCACCTCTGCAGGAGCTTTGATCATCATGTGTCTTTGCCCATGTTCTTTACTCATAGAATCATAGAATAGTTGGGGTTGGAAAGGACCTTAAGATCATCTAGTTCCAACCCCCCTGCCATGAGCAGGGACACCACACAATAAACTATGTCACCCAAGGCTCTGTCCAGCCTGGCCTTGAACAACTCCAGGGTTGGAGCATTCACAACTTCCTTGGGCAACCTATTCCGGTGCCTCACCACCCTCACTGCGAAGAACTTCTTCCTTATCTCTAACCTAAAGTTCCCCTGTTTAAGTTTAAAGCCATTACCCCTTGTCCTACCACCAGAGTCCCTAATGAAGAGTCCCTCCCCAGCATCCTTGTAGGCCCCCTTCAGATATTGGAAGGCTGCTATGAGGTCTCCACGCAGCCTTCTCTTCTCCAGGCTGAACAGCCCCAAATTTCTCTCAAATCCATGGTAGACTAGAGTGACCGAGACTAATCATCATTTATCTTGTCACTGTATTCAGTGATCTCCATGCAATGTGTTGATGCACTTGGTTCAGTTCCTGGGGTCTGTGAGTCCACTTTTTGTCCATTATAATACATAATGGTCAATGCAGCAAAGAAATGGAATGACAGATGACATGATAATCCTTTCTTGAGGTTGTCTGGCAAGCTTGGGTGAGGCAGGATGACAGAAGGGATTTACTGAATCTTGTGCTTTTGACCTCTGGGCTGGTCCTTTTGGAAGGGCAGTTTTCATTATTGATAATCTGGTGGTCAACTGCCATGAAGGTATTGCTTTAAGGATGTAAATATTAATGAGAACCCCAAACACTGAAGTTCCTGTGATAGTCTCTTACATGCAAACAAAAAGCAGAAAAGGGAATCAGTGGCTGCTGGAACCAATCAGCAGTCTTGGTCTGGGCTGCTTTGATGACTTTTTAATCTTGCCCATAAAAGCAGTTTAAATAATACTGTTATGTGTTGATGCTCTTAGCACTTGCTTTGGTGCATGATGTATGGCCACTGTCTGCTCCAGGAATCAACAAATGTGCATTATTCCATTAGCAGTTTTCTGTTTTCTTCAAAGCTTTACAATTTATTAGTTATTTATGTTAATGTACTAATGCCTTATTTTATGTATTTATAATATCTTCTTTCCTTTGTCATGAAAAGCAATGAAAAGTTTAGGTATTGCAGATCAGTTCGGCTTACATAACATTTACAAATGTTCTTTATAAAACCAGTGTCATAGAGAATCCCTTCTACATTTGCAACTGCTGTTTTAACTTATGTGAAACTCTTACTGATACCAAAACAAGATTGAGGCTTTTCTAATCTGCTGCTGCTTCTTTCCTGCTGTTTTCCAGAAAGGGAAAGAAACTCCAGCTGTATGAGAAGAGATGACACTTTTTCTCCCAGTAAAATCTGGGAGAAATGTAGGAAGAAGAACACCAACAAAAGGTTGAAGATGTGGATAAGGTTTCAGTAGGAGGAAGAACTCATACAGGGAGCAGTGTGGTGGAGTCTCAGAGGGCTTCTAAATGCATGTTTATTAAACAAAAATGTAGCTGATATCACTTGCTACCCGGCAACTTATTTCTGTGCCTGCATTATGCAGCATGAGCCAATAATTTCTGACTGATTGTCTTTTCTCGACTTCCAAGGCACATGGTCTTCATGGCACTTACACATTCTGAACACTGTCAGCATCATGGCTCTGTAAATATGTCATTTTAAGGCATCTTCATTACACCTGGCACCTTAGTTCTGCTCACCATTTACCACAGTGATGTCACTCTGGGCTATACCAAGCAAAGGCATTGTGTTAGTGTGATGCTTTTAGTTTTGGGTGCTGACTGTATTGGGTCAATACTGGAGCATGGCTAGTTCTATGTCTGTTGAGCATTTCAATTTAAAAGCATGTGTATGGGGTGATAAGAGTTTCATATATCAGGATGCAAATTATTTGTTGGTTCCCTATGTGTAACTTCAATTTATGTTTTTAGCAATGCTTATTTTTTCCAGCCATATGTCATCAATGTTTTGGGGCATATTCCACTCATTCAACTTAATGACCTGCTTTACTACATCACCTCAGCAAAGGCTGGAGTTCATTAGCATCTGATGTCTCCTAGGTGGCCAGCGTGAAGTAAGTTGTCAGTGTTGATGCAGTTTCTAGATATTTACTGATGAATTTTGAGACACTTTTAGTTGCACACCCACTTTTGCAAGTGGACATGTCCCTGAACACAATGACACTGAAAGAATATTTTAGTAAAAATGTTAATACACTCTTTTGGACACAGATATGCTTTACCTACAAAAGAGTTTCAAATGCCTCTTCATTAGCTGCAGACCACATCTGACTTCCCCTTTTTTGCCCTCACAATGTGACTCAGGTTAAGCCACATCAGTTCCTAAATTCCTGTGTAAAACAATGAAGGATACCATGGTATGATAACCCCTTATTAACTAAAAACTGTATCGACACCGACAACTCACTTCACACAGGCCACCTACCAGACGTGAGAAGCTAATGAGTTTCAGCCTCTGCTTAGCAACATTAATTCATCTCAGTGATGTGCTTTGTTTCCCAAACCCCAGACACTTCCAGTCTCAGAAAGCACCTGTAGATCCACATTTGATGACTTCTAACAAATTTTCCTTTATTTGTCTTTTACACAGATTTCATCACTACCTTTTCATCTGAAACCATTTCTCACATATAGAGAAAACCTTCTATTTCCAAAGATACCTCCAAGATTATTTAGGGCTCAACTGACCATGAGTATTATTTACTTAAAGGTAAATTTCTCTAAATCAGAAAATTGAAGAGGACTAGAGCTTGTAAGTGACCCCATAACCTTCAGTTAACATCAGCTTGTCAGTTTGCCTTTTGTTTTTTTTCTGAATAGTTACAAGGGAGAAATTTCACCCCAAAGCCAACAGTTTGAAATGATCTTATGCTATCTAACAATGAAAAAAATACCATCATCTTATAACACCCATAATGTTTATGATTCTCCTTCTATAGGAAGCTTCTTGAGTCCTGATGGGATATTATGCCCAGAATTGGTTGATGGGATGACAGAGGTTTTTTTGATCAGATAAAATCTGATCTACAAGAGTAAAGTAACAGTGCAGAGCAAAATGTTCACCCTTATGAAAAAAAAAGTCTACATTGCTGTAATAATGCCACTTCTACCATTTTAACTAAATAGGAACATCCACTCTGATCTCTCAGATCTCATCTATAATGTCATAGTCAGGATTAATTTGGTCCTCCTCTTAGAACAAAATTCTTGCTTTCACAAACTGGCTTAAAAATCATGCTAACAGTCTCCAAACAAGAGTAGTGGCTGGGTGTTAATTAATTTTCAGAGGACTAGAAAATGAAGTTTTCTAAGCTGTGACTGTTGGTGGTAAAAAACAAATGCACAATATTAATCAGCACTATTTCGGTCCAATGGACTTGTGGTTTCCTTCCATTAGCAAGCTCTCCCCATCAGGAATATTTATTTTCTGAGAGATACTTTCTGGGAAGTAGGCTTTCCTGGTGAGAAATGCCCGCCATATAGGGAGATCATTAGACAGCCCTCTTCACATCCTTCCTGACAGAGAAGGAATATGCAGATCGAAGTTATTCAGGTGAAATAGATTATCTGAAATGAGTAAGGGAAAATTTAACCTGGAAGGTCAGATCATCCTGAGGGTTCAGCTCCATCCTCCTCTTCCCTTCATGGTGCACCCTTCCCACCTCTGTCCCTCCTGTCATAGCACCTCACTTGTTCCTCAGCAACACTGGCTCCAGTGAGAGCTTTCTCTGCCTGACACGGGGTCTCTCTGGCTACCACTTGTCCCTCTCACAAGCATTGAGGGCCACAGAGTTGAATTTCTCCTTAATGCCACTGCAGTGGCCAATGGGTTCATTCCAAAAGCATGTTGCAGTGAGAGCAGGTGCAGGAATGGAGGGTGGATTTTTGACTGGGAAAGCAGTGTGCACAAGGATAATGCCTTTTGGAAGAGCTTGTATCAGGACCCAGCATGTCAATGGCTCCTCTATTCAGAAATAAGCCAATGCACATAATTCTAGTTCCTGACTCAGTGCTGGAATATACACAGCTGTCCCAATCACACATGCTGCAACCTTGGTCCTAGAACTTCTACTCTCTCCAAATGGCAACATTCCTGAATTAAAATATAAATATGCCCTTCCATAAAAGGGGAAGAAAAGGAGAGTTCTGTATTCTGCAGAAAACCCAGCTGACTTGAAAATAAATATAGAGGTAATATATAGCAACCAAGAGCAAAGGTTGTTTCTCTTCAAACCTGCAAAACTCTCAAATCCAAGTAATCTCAAAATGTGCGCTCTGTCTCTGGTCTTCCAGCAGCAAGCTAGCTCAGAGTTCAGAACACTGACAGAAATAAGTTACAAGCCAGTTCACAAGAAAAAAAAAATTTTGGAGCAATTTTTGTCTTGTTTGCAGAACTGTATATTTTGTTAGGGCTTGAAATGCACTGCTTTGGATTTCTCATATAGCAGGGAACTTCTTGGGGGAAATTAAGAAACAAATTAAAGTGCTGTTTATTGTGACTGAAGCACTCTGAAAGCATATATTAATTATGATGAACATGTTATTCTTACAGATGTATGTGCTGCTGTCATAAATTATTATTTGCACTGAAGCAGCCCCTAAGGCAATCTCTGAAAGAGGAGACCCAGGAATATGTCTGGAATGTGCACCAGCAGTGGGAATGCCTGCTCCAGCAGCCTCTGAGCCTCCTGCAGGTAAGACCCAGATGTGCTTGGGTTTTCTTCCCCCAGCTTCTCCTTTACCTCATCTTCCCACAGAAGGGAAACTGGAGGGCACAGCTCTGATGGGATCCCTGAGTACTTGAAAGCTGCCTTGTCAGAGTTCCTGGGTGCTGGCTCCTGGCACATACCATCAAGCTGCCCCAGCCCTGAAAGAGGCAGTTGTGACCTGGACCCCCTTGTACTGGGAACCACAGAAACCCAAAGCAGCTTTCATAGTCCCTGCATCAACACTTTACAGTCTTATGTGCTGGATGCTTCCTAGATGAAGACTAGAGATCTGCCCTCAAGAGTGTACAAGAGTCCAACAGAAGGGAGAAATACAATGAACTTGAGAAAACTCTGTTCTTTTTTTTTTTTAAGAGAGCTTAATCCTTGGGAAGGTAGCAAAGCCACATTGCTACCTGCTATGTTGATCAGACACTTTCCTATGGCAACCATGTTTAAGTAAGACATAGATAAAACGCTTTATTCTGACAAAAAATAGTCAAAATTCTGTTTTGTACTATTATTTGTCTAAGTAAAGTGAAGTTTAAATTGAAAAATGCATACCAAATGCTGAAAGGTTTGATCTTGCTCAGGCATAAATGGGTAAGTTGTGCCCAGTGCCTGAGAACTTTCTGATTAGATAATTTGTTCATGATTTTTTGTCAAAATGAGACATTTTCAAGGGAAAGTTTCAATGACTTCTTTGTCATGAAAGGTTCTGTAGCTTCATTTTTTGGTTAAAAACAGGGATAAAAGAGAATAGGCAGACTCAGCACAGCCTAGCAGAAGGGTCA
Organism: Nestor notabilis; assembly: GCF_000696875.1. Classification (NCBI taxonomy): domain Eukaryota; kingdom Metazoa; phylum Chordata; class Aves; order Psittaciformes; family Psittacidae; genus Nestor; species Nestor notabilis. Next base: position 39,466 of record NW_009923859.1, read on the forward strand.
CAGACTTAAAACAGGCAAGACCTGCCTGGGGGTGTCTGCTGTCCCCAGTCCACCCAATATGACCGGCAGAACCTCCAGTCAAATCACTGGTCTGTTTATCCACTTGTTTGTTCCCTCTGGTTTTTTTGGTATGGTTTCTCTGTCTGGTTTTTTTTTTTTTTTTTTTAAACTCCTCACATTTTACAAAGGTTTTCTTTCTTTTCTTTTCTTTTTTCTTTTTTTAACTCTTTATAAAACAGAGCAGCTGTTACAAGTTTTAGAACAGTCTTATAGGTCCAGAATAAGGTTTCTTGCCTAGCTTCAGGTAATTTGCTTCACCTCTGAAAGCAGGGAACCTGTGTGTGCTTAGTGCTGGGGCATCAAGTCAGCTCCTGTGTATTCAAATCCCTATTTTATACATTCTCGCTAGCACAGCTCACAAAGGCAAGGCAACCCCCAACCCTATTTAAAGTCACAACATATTTTCGTGGTGGCTAGAAACAGGTCTTTGCCCTCCCTTGCCTGCCCTGGGCATAGGTATTTAGAGCTGCTTAAGATTCACTTGCAGAACACAAAAAATCAAGACCCAGTTTTCTGCATGTACAAGATTTTCCGAAAATAAACCCCCAAACCCTGCAAAGAGATCTTACACTTTGTTCATCTTGGCATTTGTGTCTGCTCTGCTGGCAGAGAGCTCTAATTGTCAGGGACACAATAGGCTGTGCTCTTATCTATGATTAATAGACATGATCTTTCCAGAATGATAAATGCAGGTAGCTAAAGTCTATGTGACTGTATCTACACTACATCATAGATTATCAAAAACCCTACAATGTGGACATTATAATAAGCATCCATAGCGTCTAAAAGTGCTGGCTAAGAGTTCCTAATGTCTAGAATGTGATTTTAATGATTTCAATGAGGCTTTGTGCAGAATAGTCCTCCACAACATTGAAATTCAGCATTCAGTTTTTCTTAGCTGTTGCTCAATTCAGTGGGATCAGTGCCCTGAGGCAAAGGCTGTGGCAGAGCCCTGCCTGTTCTTTGCGTCTGCTTGGGGTGAGAAGAAAGCTCCTTCCTATTGTACCCCCTTGTCCTCCCTGTGCATCCTGTGATGGCATCCCCCAGGCAGTCTTCTGCAGGCTACATTATTGCTGGAACAGGGGAGACCCCACCACAGAGCTGTCCAAAAGTTCTTCAGAACGATTATCTATGGGCTTACGTCCGCAGGGATATGGGGTGCCATGCAAGTCCTCCCTCGCCAGTTGCTCTCTCCCCCAGGACAGAGTTTAATATTTTCCATCAAAATGATAAAATACAGTAAGTAGGAAAACTACATGCTGGATTCAACTCATTCATTGCAATGTGAAGCCAACATTTAAGTATGAAGTTTAAATATAGTTTTGTTCTAGACTATCCTTGCCTGGCCTGTGCCACAGTAAAAAGTTTGGATCTGAGTGCCAGAAAGCTTGAAGGTGCTCATCCTGATGATTTTCTTTAAATCATATTGCAATGTCTAGTACAATTCACAGCCTACTTTGGAAGTCTCGTCCCTTATTAAGAACGAGAAGCCTTATATAAGCCAAGGAGTGAAAAGCAGTGAGGTCGCAGAAGTGGAGACAAGTGGGCTTCGTTTCATGGGTGATCACACAGATCCACAGCAGACATTCAAGAGGAAGGTCAGTAAAACTCAAAATTGTTTTATCTTTCTCATCTGTCTTTAATTCCCTGTGTGCTTTTTAGTGACTTCAAAGGAAAATATTCCCTGGTTCGTAGGCAATAGTATGTATTTTTAAAGGTGATGTGCTGACTGCCAGAATATCTATTGCATTATGTGGATCAACAAAAGGAAATCAGACTGGTGTAAATGTCTTAAGGCAAGGAAAGATGGGACTGAGAGCCTTCGCTCCTCCTCAAAGCCACAGCCAGCTCAGAGTTAGCATTTGTGAGGCAAACTAGATACAGGTGTCACATATTGAGTCTTTTGGGAAACTCAGACTGTTACTGTCCCTCAAGAGCAGCACTGGAACAACATTTTCCTTTTTCCTGAGAGAAATGCTTCAGAAGGCTGAGGTCCCCCAAAACTTGCTGCAGCGACGAACTACCACCATTAATATATCCCATGCCATCCAGTCATGAGGGGGAGAACAGTGGTTGCAAATGACAACCATCATGATTAAACCCACTCATTAAAGAGATCAAGAATCTGCAAATGCTGTAGTGCATAAGATGCAGAGCACCACACTGTTGGCAGATGGAAACATCTGTAGCAGAGATGTGACATTCAGAAATACGCAACAAGTTTTTCAGACGCTCTTGCAGCCTGAGACACAGGCCACACACTATGAGCAGATGGCTCAACTATGCTTCATCATATGCAGAAACACTGATGTGTTGTCATGCCATGATGTAGATTCCTGTTGATAGCGGGTGAGTGGCATTCAGCAGTAGTCACTGTGGAACCTTTTTTCCTTTTTTTGGTGACATGGGTTATTTTTCCACAGAGGCACATGGTATGGTGCTGTGATGAGGAACTTTTTGGTACTCGGATCCTGAGCAGCATTATTTTCAGTATATATGTTCTGCACCAGGCAGCATAAAAATTAAGCATGGTGGAGAAACTTGTATAAAGTTGACATAAGGGTTGTATCTGCTTTTTTACCTCAGGTTTGTGATAAAATTCCAGCCAGAGCAGTAATGGCCAGGAAAACTCTGCAGTTAGGACTGGTCAGACTCTTACATCTCTTCCTCTTAGAAAATTCCACACATAGAACTACTGACAGTTTTGCTGCTTGCCTCTGCATTAGACCAAAACAATCTACCCAGAGAGCAGGGTTGTGCTGTCTGAAAGCTCCAGCAAAGTTAGCATAAGCTGGCTCCTGTTGCAAACAGGCCAGATTTGCCATGCCCTTGTGCATCAAACCTCTGCTTTGGTGTCCCTGACAAATGACACCCTTCTGGGGAGAGCTGATGGCTATATTCTGTGTCCTTGAAGCCTTATCTACTTAACCCACCAAAACCTCTCTCTTCCACAGGGGCAACTCTGTTTTACCAAAGTACTTCACCTTGAAGACCCAAATTGGGAATTCGTAAGAATGAGGAGCAAAAAAGATCTGACAAGGGTTCTCCCTCAGAAAAACATTGTAGTCTGTGACTGGCTACACCTACTTTATAATAATTTATGACATCAGGATGTATAATCTAACTGCTAGGTTTCCTCCAAGATTAATTAGTTGCTACAGATATCCTCTCCCACTTCTGCATATCAAAAACTCTTAATCTTTTAATGCATACCAAGAAAACATGAGGAAGGCCAGCTTCTAAGTACTTTTCATAACAACCAAGATGATAATGTTCAAACACATGTATTAAGCACATTTATTCCCATAAAGCACACAAGCCCTAGAATCTTTGGGTTCAGATATAAGATATATAAATGTTTTTATGAACATGAATGACGAGTCTTCTTTCATTTTTCAATAATAAAAGATATAAAAGATAAGAAGATGAATTATCAACAAATTGAGAACTTGGCAGGCAGAAGTACTGTCAGAAGCAAAAGGATAGAGGAATCAAAAATATGAAAGAACTTCTGTGACAGCAGCCAAAAAACACCCACTCTGAAGACATGTGGGCATTATTGGATGATATATGTATGCAAAACTAAAATAATTACTTTTTCATTATCTTGAGGAGACTGTAGTAAGTTGGACAACTGTAGAAGACATTTCAGGAGAAGCTTTAGACTAGGCACCTGGTTAAACAAAGCTAAGCATGTGTTTAAGGGACTTGCTGCCTTGGGATCTTAATTATTAGGGACAACTTCCATGTGTGTGTTTGCTTTACCATTGTCTCCTGCTGGAGAACTGCTGGCTGCAAATGGGCTGGCAAGGTAAACAGAAACAATGCCCAGCTGCATAGAGTTGAGTTGCTCCATAGTCTGGACAGGGAGAGATGAAAACAGATGTACTAGGGAAAGGTTATCTGTAATACTGAGCACTAGAACAGATATTGGCAAAAAAAAATAAAAAAAAATGGCAGCAAATACTTAATGATGGTATCCAGGTTTCGAGCTTCTGACAAGATAAAAGAGTTGAGATTACTGAGGAGACAGACAGGATATGATGGAGAAAATTAAGAGGAAAAATATCATGCTTTTGTTTTGGGGAATGACAGTCTAATGTAGTCATCTAGACCAGACAGCGGAGAAGGCAGCAGGGACAAGGGTACTGGATAAGACAAAGAGGGGCAGTTGGAGAAGATTGAGTTGGGAGAGAAGAGTGGAAATAGAAGAAAAATGAGCAGAAAAACAAGAACCACAATGGGGTGAAAGGGATTAGGAATCTGTAAGTACCTCACATTTTCATTACCACCTACTCATGAACTGATTGAATTGTGCATTAAAGTACACAAATAAGGAACTTCTCATCATCACTGATAATGAGCTAAGCATAAGCCATGGAAGCCTGTTATAAATGTATTAAAATAAAAGTTAAAATATCAGCCTTTGAGGAGTGGCCCAACTTATCAATGGCATGGGCTGCATGATGGTCCTGTCTGTGCTCCTTCTACGGAGGTTGTACCTGGGAAGCATTGTCCATGTAGCTTCCCTTTTCACAGGCAGCAGGACACCTCCATCTGCATGATTCTGGTCTCAGCAGTCATAAGCCTGCAATGGACTGGCCTACTTCCCTGGCAGGGCTGAACTATGAAGTAAAAACGCTGAAATTATGTTCAAAGAGCAGAAACAGTGGTTCGGATCACCAGGGTTCACAGCAACTATATAGCAGCAATGAAACAAGTATAATTATGTATTTTACTCTCATATTCCACAGAGACTTAGTGCTTCCCAGCATATTGCCCTACCAATCAATAAATAACCAACAGTTTCCTTATTCCATTAGTTTTCAGATTCATTCGTTCATTCCAGGTTCCCTGTATTTTTTACTAACATGTGCCAAATAAACAGTTTAATATATAATCACTTGGATGGGGAGATCAGCATTTCTGGAAGTGATCAGACTCAAGTGCAATGGATTAAAACGAAGAAACTTTCTTTTTCGCTGCTGATTGCCATGTAAAGGCAAGGCCACACTTTGCCTCAGTTAGTCATTCTCTGGAATGGCTTCACCTCGCATGTAGATGGAGAGAACTAATATTTAGAAAGCATTCTTGAAATCACAGGGACAAAGAGCATCATGAAAATATTAGTTTATTTTCTTTTTGAGCAGTGTGTGACTCTGCAGCAATCCCAGCATGACCTTGCACTTGCAGACCTCTCAGTGACCGGAGGAGTGTGCTGTATAACTACTAACTATGTTGCCACAGCTTTTGAATGGCATCATTTTGTTGTTAGAATGAACAAAGGATGCCTACGAGGGAGTGAAATGTAAGGTGCTGAGAGGAAAATTTTCTGTGGCTTGCTGGGGCAATGTGGGCAGCATGGCTAACATGACAGGTCGTGATGAATGATGTTACACGAAGAGGGGATGGGCCAGATGTGTGCATGCAGTGTATGTCTGTCCTCAATGAGCTGGGTAGCTTAATGGGAGTAAGCAAAGAAAAGCTCCTTTCCATGACAGGATTTTATCCTCCTCTCTTTGTCAGGACCTTCCATTTAGAAATGTTACTCTTGCAGCAGGGGTAGCCATGGGCCACATGGCATTAACCCGTTTTGACACTAGGGTAACACAGTGAAACAGCCTCATCAGTAGGCGACGCTTAGGTTCCCTCCAAATCAAACACTCAGAAACAGAGTTTGCTGCTGATGAAATAAACACCACCTCAATTCTCAGCAATCAGCACAGATTGCTATACACTGCAAGCTCACTGAAATCAGTATTAGTTATTCAGAAACATTGCACAATTACAAATGTCTCGATTGATCTTTTAGGATTGAATCTAAAGACAAAAAGGGAATTTTCATCTAAAGACAAAAAGTTTTATTTCATCTGGGGAATGAAAAACCCCTTAGTTTATGCAAAATTCTGATAAATAAAGAAGCAATTCGCCCAGCACTGGTTAGCAATGCCCTATCACTGAAATCTTTTATAAGCAGGTAATATTTAGTTCTAGAACACAACTAACATCCCACTCTGCTGACTATTTGGATATATTATTGGCAGGAATATGTGGAAAGGACTAAGATTAAAGTGGTAATTGGGTAGAAGTAGAATTTAGCCTAGTAATCACACCACTGCTAACACCAGTCATCTAGAATAGAAGTCAAGGAAACTAGAAGTCTCCTCTAAGTAGAGACTTCCTTTACATCGTAGTTTTCCCTCTTTCCTAATGAAGCATACATAAACACATGCTAATAGTAAGGACTTTTTTGTGTAGTTTTGCATGGAAATCTCCCGTATCAGCATCTTCCCGTACTGAGAAAGCTTTTTTATGTTACAGGCCATCTCCAGCACTGTTGGGAGAAAATGTGTCATGAAAAGAGGTGTTAGGGGTGGGTGGGCTCAGCACCATGGTGGTGAAACATAAACAGCAGAGGTAGCAGTGTAAAATATGGACAGTCTGTGTGGCTCTAGACAGAAGAAAAGTGTGTGTAAAACTTGCAAGAGCGTTCTGCAGCTTGCTGATGATCTGCTGTCTGGAAGAACAGCATTCTTATATAGCTAAACTCTGTAGAAACTGGGTGATTGTGTGTCTTTCAGGTTGGTTTTGGTTTTTTTTTCCTTTTAGCTGACAAGATTTCAAGCAGATTAACAATAAAATCAGCTAATGTGACTCTTCACTGGCTGTCAAGGACAACTAGGACCTGCCAGATGAAGAAGCATGTTCCCTTCCTGAACCCATTTTTTACCTCAGTGCATTACAGTGAGTTGTCCTTTCAGTGGATGTTTGATGAGGAATCATGTTTTTCTGAGCCCTGTTTAAGACAGACAAAAATTAACTAGTCCCACTTTCCTGACCTATATCAGGCAATTTATTTAAACATTGTAATGTAGTCATGTATAAAGGTAAGTTATGGCAATTCCTTTACTACTCAAACCATGTAGTGATTAACTTTACCTGTGTATTTATTTCAACACACTGCAGATGTCAGTCACAGGGCCATACTTAAAAGTGTATCAACAGTGCCCGTTTCCAGGCAATTGTATTTTAGAAAGCTTTAATTTTGTTGTACCTAGATGTAATCACAAGAGGAAATATGTCTTTAACAATGAATAAAAATGGTTTGGATATACTGAAGTCACATATAAGCACAAAATTAAAATAAAAACTATTATCAGGACATGAGTTTATTATGAAACACTCTTAAGCAGCTTTGTATTTTAGTATTTTTATGTGGGCATACAACTGTCAGCATTTTTCTTTCTATTTTCTTTCTCTTCTCTGGGTCGTTGGGCAGAGTAACAGGTGAGATTTGTAGTTCTTTTCCACCTACTATGCTGTTAAATGTTCTTGTGGCTCTGCCCTTTATTACCGATTTATTAGCTGATAGAGACTGTTATAAACTAGCACTTGTATATACAAGAAATGGGAAATGTGGGATAGTACTAGAAAAAATCCTTGAAGTACTTTCAGTGCTTTGAAACAGTAAAATAGTAAAAATAGTGAAATAGCATGTAAATCTTACTATTTCAGCTACAACACATGCCAAGGCACACACCAGTACCTACACCAGCCCTTTGAGGGGGGCCAGTGGCCATGCACAACCACACTGTCTTCATTTGAACTTGCAGAACTAAGTGCAGGACCAGGGTTTCTCCTGGCTCTGCTCATGCTGAGGAGTAACTTTCCTACTGCAGTCTACTGAAGAACCTGCTTATTGAAGTCAAGAAAGCAGAATCTGACCTTTGGCAGGTAGTTTTACCATTTCCCATGGAGTAAGTTACTATCTAAAATGCACAATAACACGCACATTAAATAATTGTCATGGAGTGAATGTCATGATCGTTACAAGGTCCAGACACAATATATTGGAGAGCAAGTGCAGCATTACATGTTCACAGTCAGCATCACTTGTAGGGGTATATTGTGTTAGCATTTCTTGGCTTCAGGAGGAGCTTGTGTGCAATGGCCAGAGCAATCAGCCCAGAAGAGTGTCTGCCAGCCCTGGGGTTCAATCCTTCTCCCAGTCCTTACATCTCACCTCAAAGCAGACACAGCTAAAACTCATCCAAACTCTATTTTCTTATGCTGGTGCCAAAACTGGCCAAGATCACCAAGGACTATCCTGGCCCTTGTAAAAGGGCCATGGCAACTTGCAGTCCCCGGTATGCTAGCAAGGTCTGAGAAGTGAGTTCATTAAGCCTGAGTCCAAAGTCTTTCTGGCTCTGTCTTGTATGGGGATAACAGTGATCTGATGGGAATGGGTCTAACTAAAAATCAGCAAACTTTTTAGATTTTAAAGTGACAAGGTAGCTGATGGATGATGATGAGAAATGGTGGTGGCCCTCAGTGATCCACACCGTGGTCAGACGCACCATCAAGAGTCATACATAGCTAGGTAAAAATATACTTTTTAAAGCACCTAAATATGTTGGCCCTTGGCAAATACTATGTAGGGTTTTTTTTTTTTGGTCTCGGAAGTAAATAATGCATACTTTATAACCATCCAGAAAATCCTCTGCTTTCCCCTCTTCAGATCATCATCATAAGAAAAGAGAAGAAATGACACAGACAACTATTACCCAGTTAAATAGGCTGACTGATGCTTTTAACATTGATATTTCTTTACTTTTTTTTTTTTTTAATTTTTTTTCTTCTGCATTTGGAAATCATAGAGAAGAAATAGCAGCTATACAACTTCAAAGCACTTTCTAGCACTGGATGTCATTACAGATATTTCAGCTGTTCTTCCTACTCCCATGGCTCTGGCTTTCACATGCGCCACGCTCTAAACAACAGTAAGCAGAGACTGGACAACTGTTTACTCACATGAAGCTTTGGCATCAGTATATACCAGAAGGGATGTGCCTTCCAATTGGATTTCAAAATTCTGCTGGCTTCACTCACACCACAACCATGGGAGCTTTGAGGTGACCAAGACACTTCACTGGTCAATGGACTGAGTGTGTTAGCCACGAAGCAGGGGGATGTGTGTGCTTCAGTGGGTGCTGCATGAGAGCCCTGAGTGAGGCAGAACTGCAGGGTGGCAGAGGAGCTCCAGCCTATGTGGCTGGATCCATCCTGAGCCCTTGCTCCTAGGGTCCAAAAGTTGCAGCATTTCAGGAAGGACTCTTTAACTCATCTGCTACAGGAACAGTAATGCAAGAAGAGACTTTACTGTCCAGAATGATCAGGACATCATATATTCAGCTTCATTTCTTTCTGAGATTGCTAGGTACCCTGATGTAACTGGCCATGTGGTTTGTGTGAGAAAATTCCATTCCCAAACAAAACTCTTCACTTGCAAAATATTTGAGTTACCATTAAAAAAATAAATGGGACTACTGGTCTCACCATTAGTCATACCAGGATAAAGCCAAAGCAGGTATCTGCCACTGAGTATCTTGTTTTGTATCTTTCTTGTTGGTCATAAAAATTTTAACCCTCCTAAATGTTTCAGTCTTCTTCCCATAGCACACCACATCTTCCTCTATTGCTTTATTCTGATGTGGGCATAAGCCAGATTCTTCAGTGAAAGGCAGAAGTAGTACATCCACTTGTATTCCTCCTGCCTATTCCCCATCTCACGTCCCTCACAGGGCACACCAAGTACGTGCTGCTTCAGCAAAGCACACAATGCTACCGAGGGAGCAGAGCGCAGAGTGACAGGAACGAGATGTCCTGGTACCAAACTGGGACATCCCCTTTCCCGGGTATGCACAAGGCCTGATAAGTTTGCATTTCCTCTGCACATGGATGGACTCCACCAACAGGATAAGCAGTTTAGCCAGTTATTTGTGTTGACAGGGCTGGCCATTTTATAGTTAATATTGTCTTGCACAGAATGCATAGTTATCAGGCCTCTAAGGTATCACATTTGATGGGCACAATTCACACTTCTCAGAACCACTATTCCAAGCTTCCTGCCAGCTTCTTGGTTTACTCAGGCCTCATATTTGCAAGGTTATTTTTGCAGCGACAAAGGCTGGAAACTTCAGGGCCAATCCTCTGCCAGAAAGAACTGGCGCTGTCCCGCTGCCTGCCTGTGTGCTGGGGCACTGCTGGGGCAGCGGGCAGGCACGGGGGAAACCACAGCACTGACTATCTCCAGCTCTGGTTCAAGACAGGAGTCAGCCACTCACACGGACCTGTCTCCCCTTCAGGTCCATGGTAAACCAGCTTGAAAGCCATGAACTTCCTTAGCCACTTTCCATTACGAAATCACCAATTTCTTTTTTTAATTGATAGTTGTAGCAAGGTGGGTGCTGGGCTCCCTCTTCACATAGGCTCCACGACCTAGCCTTTACTGTGCTACCAGACCTGCAAGTTTGATACCCACAGGCAGTGACTTTCAAATGAGAGTCATGTAGCAGCTGAAAGCATTTTATTGAACGTGGGCAAATACAGGACCCAAGACACAAGGTATCATGAGCCACAAACTGAAGGGAAGGCGGAGAAGCTAAACAGGAGACAAAAACACTATTCCATACTTCAAAGTCAGGAAATAAGGACATTATTTCAAAACAGCAGATTATGTGTATGGAAAATTACCTACAACCAGGAAAATGTGAAGCTAGTATTTTCAGGATTATATTTGTTCCAGCTTAATGGGCTGTATCTGGTATATATTAAAATAGTCCTAAGCAATGCTGTTGTAGTTAAAGATGGATCAGGTCTTTTCATTGTAAATACAAATTTCAGGGCACATATTTCAGTGGTGTAAACCCCCAACAGCCTAAGCCTGTGATACAACTGCCATGCCTGTGCGCGGTTCCTCCTCCCTCCACAAGGCTATATGAACCAGCTATGTTGTTTTTACTTTAAGAACCATGAGTACAAAGAAATTTATTTGGGCTCAGTTCAAATATTGCCATTTTCCCTTCGACAAGAAAGAGAAGGATTTAGAGATGGGAATTTCAGAACAAGTTCTTTCTCTAAGAAGATTGACTACTTGCCATGGATGTTGATCAACTCATTTTCATAATTATTTCCAATGTGGAGTTCTGGCAGTATGTGGCACTATCAGTGGGATATTACGGGAATACACACAGTGAAGAGTTTAGTCCAATGAGGATATTAGGTCCCAAAGATGCTAGTGTGGCTTTCCGCTTTAATATATGCACAGCACAGATTATGCCACTGAACAGTAGCAACAGATCTTGTCTACACATGGAGTTATTCCTCTGAAATCATGTCTGGATCCTTCCTATTCCAGAAAAAAAAAGTGTGTTTGATGCTGTGCTTAAGTCATTTTCACTGTAAATTAAAATAACTGTAAGGAAGAAGTTTTATTCTACAGTAAGTGAGTCCATACACAGAGTTCTTTAAATATCTTTTGCATTAGAAAGTCACATCCTACCATAATGTAGCTCTGAATTTCAGAGAATATTGTATTTATAAAGTATAGATTCTCAAGGGATGAGAAATATTGCTCAAAACGCCATCCAAATGTTGAAAATGTAATATTTACACTGGATAGGTGCCATCCTTGTCTGGCAGGCTAATGGATCAGAAAAAACTGTCTGTGAAAGAGGACTGTGGGAGTGGCTGGGAGTCCAGCAGTTTCTTTCCCCCCTCCATTTTTAACAAAATTGTACTTCCTGGTGTTATGGTTTAAATCAGATTTTAAGTAGTCCATTATGACGCATCTGTTTAAAATATCAAGGGGAAGCACAATTTAATAACACTAAACATGCAACAGCGAGGGCTGTGAATGAATAATGCCTCTTCTCCTTAACATGCTGCCTCTTGTGTTAAAGCATCACTGACATACAGTTTCACATTTCCATGGTCCTAAAGAGTGTCATGGACTCTAAAGAGCCGGTTGTGCCTTTCAGTGTTTCCCATGCCCTTGCATTGTCCAAATCAGACCTGGTGGCCTTATGTACAGCAATCCAACTTTGTGGGTTTTAAGTTAATATTTTAGTTGAGTTACACTGTAGTTACAGGAAATCAAAATGCTATACAGCTATTTGTCTTTTTGGCAGTTTACACTTAGTGTTGCCATTTATACTACCTGGAGAAAAAGAACTCCAACAGAAAACAACCCATGCAAATAATTTGTAGAGGAGCTACTTTCTATTTCTTCTAAAGCCAATTTTAAATCTCCTCCACGTGGCTGATGATACAAAATATTATGATGCAGTCAATGAAAACGTGGCTCCAGTGAAATCAATGAGATTTCTGGCTGATTTGAGGAGAGCCAAGTTTTCGTCCCTTATCTATTTCTGTAGCACAGGGCCCAGCTGTACTACAGTAAGAAAAAAAAAATAAAAAAAAAGAAATCCAACAACAAAAGCCTAAAGCCATTAATCAACTCAGAAAGATCTGGTTAATGTATTGCAAGATAGGCCTCTGTTGGGTGGTGCGTGCCTTTAAATTCTGCAAGCACTTAAACCCTGCAAAAGAAGTGACACATGTGCAGCCCCAGTCCGCCAGCCCAGACAATATCCATCCTGCCTGCTGCAAGCATCGTGGCCTGCTGTATCTGTGCTTTTCTTCCTCACCCTTTGAGGCCCTCCTGACAGGCAGACTGCAGACTCCCCTAGGCAGGCTCCTGCGTTAGCTTGCTGCAGCTGGAGGTGCAAGGCAGTGTTGGATATTGAAAGGAGTGGGGCTGAAGCTGGATATAAACAATGTGAGTTCCAGCCTTGCCCAGTGCAGGGTCAGATGTTTGCCCATTGGGCCTTTATTGTGCCCGCTTAAACATAATCTCTAGTCACCTATTGTATCTGTTTTTGTGAATTATACATTACATTAGGCTGATGTAAAGATTCTGTTGTGGAAGTAGTGACACATACTCAAAACCACCTAACATAAATTAGAATGCTGAATTTTGGGGAAATAAAAAAACCAGTTCCTCTCACCACTGCATCGCAGCTCCTGCTCACAAAAGCATGTATCCCGATTCATGTCCATAAACCCCATGGAACAAATGGGATTGTTCACACCATGATACTGTACACGTACTTGCTCAAGCAGAGAGCAGCACAAAATAGCAAACAGCTGATCAACCAGATGAGGGAGTTAGGGTTTTAAAGAACGTACTTAAAAATAAAGGCAGTGTGGCTCTGCACACCATAGCCTAAAGAGGGATTTCCTAGGAACGTTCCCAAAATCCAGCAAATACGAGACTTGATCCTCGAGACCCTTAAAGTAATGAAACTAACTCCCCAACCCCTTCACTTCATTTAAAAACTCTTCAAAGTTATGCAGGCGTGCACACACCTTAGCCACATGGATGTGGAATTCTGTAATGCTTCACTGACTTTTTAATTCATATAAGTTCAAAGCTTTGATCACACTGCCGCTACACTTTTTGTTTGCATTTTTGCAGTCTTTACATTATATCTGGTGACAGAAGACTGAAAATTTCATTAGAGGGCAAAGAAAATGATTATTCAGCGTTCATTGAAAACTTGTGTATTTCCATAGATGCTTTAGAGCTCAGATTTTTATAAAATGCAGTAGGGAATGTGATGTGGTCATTTTCTTCAGCTTAAAAAGTTCAGCTTCTCCCAGTAAGCATCACTAACTGCAGTCATTACTGTAAAATTATTGAAGGTTTATATAAAAGCCTGAGATGGAAGAAAAGCAAAGCTTCTTGCTGTTTATTCAAATGTATTTTATTTCTGTAATTTGTTGCAAACGTATATATATGAATTACACAGGAATATCCTCATTCCTGTAATCAGAGGTGATAAACACAAGGGTATATAAAACATTACAAACTTTGAACCAGTGAGATAAATATACATTTTTATGGCTGTATGGTGTGCATGTGCACACAGGGCTAGCCAACTTTATGTACAAACAGAAATACCTATTTTTAGAAACCGGTCTTAATTTAAGACAGTGGAACTAAAGCAAGCATGACTTTGCATTCTGCCTACAACTTTGCCATTCATTCAGATGATCCAAAACAAAGCACAGTACTCTTCATGTTTTAATTTGCAACCCTACCTGAACGCAAAGTGCATAGATCCAAAGTTACTAAGTGCACTTTGCTTACAGAGTTAGAACTGGGTGTTTATTTTTCCTCCTCAGCGAGAACAATGCTCTTTGTTACTGCTCGTGTGCTGCGTATCGTTAAGCCAGTTTTTGCCTAAAGGTCACTCTCTCCCTGCCCGCTCCCCGCCGGGGCTGGCCCGGCCGTACTTCGGGTCCACTGTCAGAGCGTGCACCAGCGCCAGCTCAAAGACGAGCCAGGCTTAGGCAGAAAGGCACTGTTTTTCGTACAGTAGTTGGCCTTGAACATCAGCCTTGCCCCTTGAGAATCAGTTTTCCTCTTCACCTGGATAAAATGAAACTTACACATATTTTCTAC
>NW_009923860.1:0-13973 GCF_000696875.1 Nestor notabilis
TATATATATATATATATATACACACCTTATTTGGCTGGGAGAGGGATCTTTTTTTCTGCAGTTTTAGGGTTGAGGTTTTTTTCCACCAAGCAAAATTCACTTTGACCTCCTATAACTGGAGGAGAAGGGAAGGGATCAGTGTGATCCAGAGCCTCATTTTGCGTTAAAGTCACAAAAGGAGGGACTGTAGTTCCCTTTTTCCACCCCAGAAGGACCATACTGTCTGTAAGGTCAGTGACTGTATGATCTTACCCTGTCAATAAAAGGGACAGACCATCACATGCACTTGTGTTCTTGCTGTTGGTGCCAGGGTACCCAGAGGCTCTCCCCTTCCAAAGAAGTTCTCTGGCCTCAGCATGTCCCTTTCTCTGTATTATGAAAATGACTATTAACAAGATTATTATTGCTACTGCACTACAGTTTGATGTGAAATTAAATACCTGGTTTGATACTGAGCCACAGCATTAAGGCTTTTAATTAATTAAAACTGAATAAAAATTTTAAAGAGTTTGAAACAAAGTGTTGTTTGAAATTTTTAGAAAAGCAAGAGGCTGTTCAGCTTTAATTTTCTTTAGCTTTCAGCCATTTCAAAGTCATTGAATTTTTGCATTTTTTCATGGAAGAAACCCAACCACTCCAGTTATGAGCTGTAAAGCTGAGAAAAATAAACAAGAAAAGTTTCGCTTACCCTTTATCTGTTGCCAAAATCAGACTGTGCCTTGCCTGAAGCACAGTTATATTACAGGAGAGATGCTCATGTCAGAAGGATTTTCTCATAACACCCATGGCCATGACCATCACTTGAGACCTCAGGCAGGATTCATTTTGCTTTCTGCTTTGCCCACTCCTGGATTTTTCCTTCCCCCATCAAAGGAAGAACTATGTTTGCACAAACATTTTGCATCAAGGGCAAGCAACAAGGGCAGCAAAACAGCATCACTTTGCTGGAGGCTAGCTGCAGCGGTGCAGGGAGTGAGTCCTCCTTGGCTGCCAGAGTCCTGCCCAGAGTGCTGGCATATGCAGGACCACACTGTACTCATATCCCTGCCTTCCCAGCTCGTAGCGTGCTTCCTCCTTTTCAGAAACTCCTGCTGCAGGATAAGTGCAGAAGGGTGATGGTGGAGGCCTTTTTGGAGTCACTCCTGGTTTACGACACTGCTGCAGCTGATTTAGAGATTTGTGTAGGAATGCAGCTGCAGGCTGCATTTGGTCCAGCATGACTGCTTGGGTGGTGGCAAGGAGCAGGATTTGGGCCTGTATTACTGTGTCATTATTTTGATAATGACTTCTGCTTAAGAGACATTTTTTCCTCTCTGCTGAGTACAAGCCTCACACTGAACCAAAAGCTATCCAGAAGTGCATTAGAATGCAAAACTATTTATACTTCACAGAAAGAACCCTATCCATGAGCACTTTCAATAAGCTACATGGATAGCTCTCATTCTGTTTTACCGAAGACTCCATTACAGTACAGGAAAAGGTGGAAGGGTTGTTTTAAATGACATGGAAGCTGTTAAACATTTTCACTAGATCTATCAAAAATTCACATATATAAAATGAAGTTACAAAACAAACAAACAAACAAAAAAAACCAACAAAACCAAACAACGACCCACAAACCCCAAAACACACCCCCAAAAATATTCCTACAATCCAGTTTCCAGGCTACTAGTACTATTTTGCATGTGCCCAGCCATCGTGTGTGGACAGAGCCTGTACTGTCCAGGCAATAACTTTTTCTTGAATCAGATCTGAGCTTTCTCTGCCTGTAGCTTATAGGCAGCACAGCAGTATTGCTGTACAAGCTGAGGAAGAGCAGAAATTGAGACATCTATACATGATTACAGCCATATAACCAGAATTACAGAAGGTGGGTATGGCGAAAAGAAACCAAGAAACAGGAGAGACCCACTTGCACCCTGGTCTTATCACCGCCCAGCAGCAGAGGTGGTCCCACCACAGCCACATCCAAAGGGTCACCACTGGCACTGTGGTTTGGGCTTCTCCCTGATTTGAGTTTCTTTCTCACCTGTGCAGCAGTGGCTGCAAAGGGGATGTGAGAAAGTTTATTGCTCAGTAATTAAACTGAGATCTCCCCTGGCACACAGCTAGGAGATGGAGCAGGGGATGCTGCTGCAGAGGTTTAGCTTCATTGGGATGCAGCCGACAGGTGAGAGCAACACCACCACCATGCAGCTTTCTGAGCCCTGTGGGCTGCAGACCCAGGCACAGCCAGTGCCCATGCCCAGTACTGCAGGGAAGCCCCCGGCGCAGGCCTGAGAATGAAAGACAGCTCCATGTTCAAGCTCTGCTCACATGTGCACAGCACAGATGTAACCTGACAGCAGCACAACCAACAGAGAAACAGCAGAACAGTTGTCCCAGGGTTGTTCCAGAGAGAGAAGGGGAACTGAACTCACTCTTACTCTGCTTAGCAGAGAAAGGAAAATCCAATTGCAGTCTCTCTGCAACAAATGGTTTCTACAATTTGTTTCTGCTCCTTTGCTCTTTTTCTGTTCCTTATGGGCCTTGGTCCTCTTTTTCTTGCTTTGGCTGTCCAGTTTTCCTCTCAGTGTAATCAAATGCACAGCTATCCTGAAACCACTTTCCCCTCTCCTAGAAGAAATACCGATGCACAGATTTTACTCACTTAGTTAATTTCTGCTTTCCACAAATTTCCATTTGCTCAAACACTGATTTTCTTCTGCTGAAGAAGTCCCTCAAACAACTAATCGTCCTGAACAACCTCTCTCACCACCCATTTTCTCCATCCCTACTCCTCTCCTGCTTCTGGTTTCTCTCCAGCAGCTGGTCTCTCTATACACTCAGCTCTCCCTTCCTTTCCAGCCTCTTTCCACCCTGTCATCGTTTTTTCAGTCGTGCTAATTAGGCCCTCAGCAAATATCATCTCTGCTTCCCTTTCCCCTTGCTTCCTACCTTTCCCATCCTGTCCTTTTCCCCTCCAGGGCTGCCTTTAATACCCTCTTGGGATAAAGAGCCACCCAGCACTTCCAGAGGTCTGCATGGGCTCTGACAACCCACATGAAAACATTCTCACTCAGAAATACAACCCAGCACCATGCTACATGCATGTTTCAGCATCAGTGACGAACAACCATAATTACAAGCACCCCAACTGCCTTTGTCCCTGCAGAGGGGGACAGAGCCACATGAGAGCATTTCATGTCAGAGCTGCTGTTCATGCCACTTGCCCTCAAGGACATATGTGACAATAGCAGTGTAACTTACAAAGTCTTGCTTTGCATCCTGGTGGCAAGTTCCCAAGTCTCCAAACATCCCAGGTCACCAGCAAATTCTCTGATTTAGGTGCCAAAACCTTGTATATGGGATGGTTTTAGTCAAGGGAGGAGAGGAGGGCTTTCAACTCCCGAGTAACCCAGCCCATTGCTGGGAGAGGAGATGGAGAGAGAGGTCAGAGGGTTTTTGCTTTGTACTCCTACACTTGTGTGAGTTTTTGCTAAAGCTGGGCTGGAAGGCAGTTTCCCCTCCCAAAAATGCCCTTGAGCTTCTTGTCCCAGGGGTATTTGTCCCAGCACAGGATCCCCAGGCAAAAATTTCTGCAACTGTCAGAAAACAAAATGCTTGCAAAGAAAACCAGTCCAGCTCAGCATATTTTGTTTCAACATCACTGTCATTTTTACTTCCTGATCATCGTTTGTCTGTGCTATCAGAGCAACTAAATCCCCACTACTGGGCTAGAGCCTGACTATGCCAAACATGGGAAGGTAACTTTCTGGCACAATGGCAATTACCTAGACAATCAGCTTGCTTTTAAAAATCACTTTTTAAGCTTTGAAAACATTGAGACATCACTTATTTGCCAGTCAGGAGTTCTCCAGTAGTGTTGCTCATACATGTGATCCACTTGAAGGTGCAGGAGGCAAACACAGGCATTTGGGTTTTGGCCAGCACTGCCTGTAATGCCCAGACTTTGCCTCTTTCCAGGTTGCCCCTAAAGGCTATAGGATATAGCAGGGACATCTTTCACAGGAGGTAGCTTTGGAACCCGGTGTTGAGACATGTTAGGGTTAGGGTCACATAGTCAACTCCACCAAAGTGACACCCGAAGCACAGTTTTGCTGAGAACAGCCCTAGCAGACCCACACCGCTGCAAGCACCAGGCTGCAAAGAGGCTTTAGAGAATTTGTCCCAGCTCATCACAGCCCCTCCTTAAACTGTGAGGAGCCAATGGGTCCAAGGACTGGGAAAGTCCTTAGTCCAACTCTGAACATATACAAGCTCTGCTGAACATATACAAGAGGTGGCATGGGGACATTACTGTCCCTTCCCAGGCCTGCGGGGACAAGAAGCCACTGCAGATGCATCTGTCCTGCAGCTCTCCTCACTTGGGATGTCTTTGACACCACATGAACCTTCTGCCTTCTGTCCCCGCCAACTGCAAATGTACCACTGAGAGACATTGCCAGAGCCAACCCCAGTGAGAAGTTGGGTGCTTTCTACTGTGAAATTGATGAAAATGAGGCAGTTTGCACATGAAACTGTCTCAAAAAAAATATTTTGACAGGGATGGAATTATTCACTTTTGCATCACCAAACCTGAAAGATTTTACTTAAAAAAAAAAAAAAAAAAAAAAGGAAAAAAAACCCCAAACCAACAAAACAGTTGATTTCTTTCTCTCTCCACCTTTGATTTAAAAGCTGTGTTAGCAAATGCCATAATGCAGCAGCAGTGCAGTAAGCTCCCCAACAACCTCCTCGTTAACCTCATGGCACACGCAGGTGAATGAATACTAAAGGATTCCTTTAAATTGCCCTCTGCTTTTCTGTTCATCTCCCAGTCTCTGCTCCCCTCCCCAGGTCAAAGAGACTGGGTCTGATGAGCAAACAGTCTATCTCCTCTTCCACAAGTACCACACTTCTGTATGTGGCAGGGATAAACCCTCCAGGCTCAAACTGCATCTGGGTTCACAGAGGCTGAGGACCATCCCAGCTCCTCCCCAGGTCAGGGCCAGTGGTCCATGCCACAGCAGAGCTTTGCCTGGGCTGGGTTACCTGAGCACGTTGGCAGTCCCCTGGGCAGTCTGTATCCCTGCCTGCCTAAAACGTTGTTCCTTCACCAGTGTTCACCTGCTGCAGGGGGGAATGAATATGCCCATCTCCAGCCACGGCTTCACCCTCACCCTTGCCTGGTGTGAACACCAGCAGGTTAAAGTGCAAAACTGGTCCTGGTCAGATACAAGCAAAGGGAGACTGAATTACCCCAAGCACTGCCGTTAGCTGGGTGCTATGTGCCAGGGCCATGTCAGCTGTGGGAAGATGGGTAATCTCCAATGATCCATGCAGCCGGAGCAGCCCTGACAAACACTATCTGATCTTGCATCAAGCCAGCTGATACAGTTTACATGTCAGAATGTTTTAAGCCCATTTGGACATGCAGTGGGAGCTTGTGCTGCATCACAAGTCTGCAGCAAGGAGGGTATGACAGCAGTGACCCAGGAGCGAGTATTCACTGCACCAGTAAACCAAGCTCATGATTCTCCTCTCATCCACTTCCTGATGCTGAAGTTAGATAAATCTGCATCATGGCTAAAGGCAACAGCACATTTCAACTGTGCTTGTTGATAAACAGTAGCAAAAGCCATGGCCAGCCAAAAAGGGAGAATTTTAAGGCAGTGACTGGCTTCAGACTGGATTAAAAGCACATATTCTGGAGATGAAGTACTGATTTAAGAGTAAGCAATAGGAGCAAGACCAGCAGTGCTTCCTCTTAGCAGCAGGGATTCATTGAAGCAAATTAACTAAGTAAAGTTTTTCCAGAAACCAAAACAAGGTTTGTCCCTGCAATTAGATATATGCTTATAAAAGCCTTCATTCAAGAAGGGTTGCTTTTAGATTTTTTCCATTGAGCGTCAGCAGTTTCCTTGGCCACTCTTCCCAGGAAAAAGGAGAGATGATAAGACAAAAAAAGGAAAAGAAAAGACAAATCTGTGGAGTGCTGTTCTGTGACAAAAACCCGATCATCTGATTTTCTAAAGACTTCACACTACTTTTGTGCATCGTTGATTTTTAAGAAATTTGGGCACATTTCCATTTGGGCATATTTTCAGGCAGCTGTAGTGTTAGTTTTACAAATCCTCCCCCTGAGCCAAGCATAAACTCCCCCCTGGCATGGAAATTGCTCTTGCGGAGATGCAGGCAAGGCACAGCTTCCCATCCCTATGGCCAACATTGGGCAAGGGGCTGGTAGCACATTCAGGGCTCTGAGGGCTGTAGCTGACATGGAGCAGGTATTGCCTGGGAGGGTCTCAGGGCTGGAAGCAGTGTGCATTTCCTGAAGCTTTTAAAACACTTGTTCCCCGCTGTGCTGTGCCAGGAGCTGCGCACAGCTACTCCACTTGGAGTAGAGGAACAGGACAGACGCGTGGAGTTAAAGTCACCACTGTCAACTCACAACCAACAGAGGCTTCCCATGCCAACAGGAGGCAATGGCAGGTGCTGAACACAAAAGCAGACCTTTAAAATCAAACTTCTAAAACCTGACAGGCTCCATCCTGGTCCATAAGGGGAACACTGAGGAGGTTTCCCCTCTCTGAGCCTTGGCCAGGGTTGGATACCCCACACCAGCTTAGAAAAAGCTCCTTTCAGACTGGCGGCTTTCTCCTTGCCTCTCTGCTGCACTGCAAAGGAGCTGGGCATATTTATAACCAGAGGATCACCACAGCTCCATGTGCTGCCAACCCCACATGCCTCCTGACTGTGGGAGCCCACCTGGCTGCTGACATAGCCCTGTGGCCCCTGGGGACAGGTCTGCCCTGAGGGGTTGCTGAGGACAGATGTCCAAATGCTCCCCATGTTACACTGGCAGCCCCATGGAAGTAGGAATGGGAAAGTGTGGAGCCAAGGCTGGAGGTGGAAATGTGCTTTGGGAGAGGATCAGGCTTCCCATGGTGGGTCTGATTCTTTGCATCACCTCCGGCTCCTGACATGGCTGGTGCAAACCCAGCCTGGACCAGGCTCCTGGAAAGGAAGCCAGTTTGTTCCTCAACCATTTCCTTGAGCACCTGCACACCCATCACTTGCCACCAATCTGCTACACACAGAACCCACTGAAGCATCACCCATTGGGCTGGCTTCCTCTACAGCCAACAGGCTTTGAGCACCTAACCACCACAGGGCCATGGTGGGCACTCACTGTACCTTCTGCTGCTGCATTCCTCCACTTACCCTGTCCCTATGGATTCTAAGCTGAGGACTGTCCTCCCCTGCCCAGTACTAAATATTAGCAGCTAACAAAACATAATGCCTCCTTGCCACTGGCATACACCTGTCATAGGCTTTGGTTTGAGTAGGGAGGGAAATGTGTTTTCAGGGCTTTTTATTCCTTTGTGAGCTTCCACCAGGGAAAGAAAAGCAGGATTCAAACACCCTATTTCCACAGTCAGCAGTAAAGTGTCACATATCTACAAAGCCAAACCTGAGATTATAAACTAAGTTGAAATTTAGTACTTTTGCCTTAGCTTGAGAGGTTGCTTTTTCAGTGGAACCTTAATTGCTTCTTCCAGCTGTAAGTCTTAAATAATTCTGTCTGTCAAAAGCTCACAAGTTGTGTCAAAGTGGAAAATTCTGCATTGCCAAATTTGGAGCAGATGAAATTAAAGAAAAATAAACCACTGAAGAAAAACAAATTGACAATGTACTGAATTGCAATGAATTTTGCTTTCTTGCCAGCCTTCTGGAAGGTGTCACCAAGTCACACATGCCTGTGCCCAAGGTGCTGGGCAGGAGAGCAGAGGAGAGCTACTACAATGTTAGTGCAGTGAAGACCACCTACCAAAAGTTGAAGAAAACCTAGAATAACTAAAGTCAAGCTTCATTAGGTAACTCCCCAGTACAGCTGCATTTCAGCATCTCCCAAGGTCAGCTTTCCTGCTAAAGAACATCAAAGTCAGCAGTTCTTTTTTGTCAAGGTGGCACATCAATAAGATACCACCTTGCAGCAGGTTCCGCATTAAATTCAACCGGTGCAGTTTCCCACAGAGCAGGCAGCTGTTGTGGTGTCACCTCTCCCACAGGGAGCCTTTAGCCCTGGCTGGGGTTGGGTTACCCTAGAAACCAGCTTGGAGCAAGAGCCAGGGCTACCAGGGGCTCAAGAGGTATTTGGAAACCAAGATCTTTGGAGAGGGGATAGGATCTCATGGGCCCCCTGCCACTACTCACACTGCACCACAGCCTTCCCAGGGGACAGCAGTCAGCCCAGCATGGACTGCCCATGGCAGGGGCTTTGATAAACAGCAAGGATGCCAAAGCCAAGAGTCACTGGTGGAGCATTAGAGTCTTATGCTGAAGCACATCTCCCTGAAATTTGCATGGAGAATCAGCCTTAAACCCCAAAACCACACTTAGGGCAGATCAAAAGTCCCTCAGGTTGTCTTCCTTCTCACTTTTTCCCTGCAGACGAGGGATGTGTTGCTCAGCCACCATAGCAGTTAGAATAGGAAACATTTAGGACAGCGTTTGGCCCTGGAAGAAGACCCTTTGCAGAGGAAGGGGCATTGAAGTGATCAGCTTACATCCAGCAAACCATATTTGAATGTGTATGCACTTAGTAGCCACACCACACTGCTGCCACACAGCTGCCTACCGAGGCTGCCCCTTGCTGTTGGCAAAGCCCAGAGCTTTTGCTCGATGAAGGCACCTCCCCACCCTCACCTCTCTGTCTCTGTTCAGCTAGCCCTGTGCACCCCCAAGCCTTCACCACACAGCTGGGCTGGTCACCTGCCTGAAGCATCCCCCTGCTTCCATTGCTCCGCAGGCCCATTCCGGCAGGTTTCATTGTGCCAGTCCTGCCTAACAAAGCGCAGATCACCAGCTAACCTCCACACCCTTAACAGGCAGAAAGAAAAAAAAAAAAACACAATGAAACTCTTTTCACAGCTATCTGGGCCCCCAGCAGAAGCCATACTGCAACACAGGCATTGTCAAAGCTGAGTGGTGTGATGTTATAACAAACCTTACACAGACCAGGGAAGGAAGCTGACCCTCTCTTATATTCAATATGTCAAGGAAAATACAATGCCCCCCGACCCTACAAAAACAAAGTGCTCCCTAAACCCTGCTGCCCCCCACCCCGGGGAAGGACAAGACAACAGACACTATCACCTCCTGCCACACTGGACAGTGCTGAAAGCACAGCCGTTGTCCTTGACATCTCCACGCAAAAGGATGTGTCCAGAGCAGGCTCCTCTGCTGGCAGCAGGAACACGTACTTGCACATGTCATCCATTCCCCCACCCATCCATTTGCTTTGCCATTTCAGAAGCGCTCAGTGCTGCTTCCGGCTTCTCGCCCGCTTTTCAGTGGCATTTATTGACGGTCACATTCTTCCCTGTCTGTACCAACCAGAAAGCCTCACATCGGGTGGGTCAGCAGCAACAGGGGAGGTTCTCTCACCCCAACACTGGATTGAGCAGAGCCCTTTGCTCAGCCCCAAGCCAGGCCAATGCCCAGCACCACCACATCCATATGTGCTCATTGTGCCACTATCCCTCCGGCTGGCTCCTTCCCCGCGCCAGGTCACATTGCCCTCTAGTGGAGCTGAATTTATAAAGAGCTATCAGCCGGCAGTGACTGCGGAAATTGAAATTAACAGAAACCCCAAACCCGGCAGAGCAGCTCCAACCAAGCTCCTCCCGTGTGTGAGGAACCACAAGACCCAACAGGCAGCAGCCCTAGCACCCAACACTGAGCCTTGGGGGTGCCAAAGCCCCCCAGCACAGGGGACTGCTGGCCATGGAACAGGAAACACCAGAGCCAAGCGCCTGCCCCCCGTGCTGCTCAGCCCCGTGAAAAGCAAAGCAGCAGGCTTTACAGAGCCCATGAGCACAGTTTACAGCCACCCACAAGACAAGGCCAGGCCCTTTTACACCCCATCTGGTTTCCCTCTGCACCCAGGCTGAGGCCCGCATCACCCATGGGCTGCTGTGTTATACGTTACATACAAACAAGCAACAAGAGATGCCTCTCCTCTTGGGACAGAGGGATTTAAGTGGGCAGTTACCAACCTCTAAACCACAAATGCTTCTGAGAGGGAAACACTCCAACTATTCAACCAAGGTGGTGGGTTAGGAATGAAGCGACCCTGTGAGCTGCTCCAGCCTGCCAGCAGGCTAATGGCATCGCTCCTGCGCTGACTTCTGATGAGAGAAGAGAGGTCAAACATCCCCGCTCAGAACAAGATTTCAAAGCATCTTGCAGGACCTGTGAACTATCAGGACAGCAGCCCATCACTTCTGAAGACAGGGCAGCAGAGATGGGAGCTGCTGGCTTTGCCGTTGATAAACAGGACACCCTATGCCCCAAAGCCCTGAGCCACAAACTCAGCCTCCCAAAGCTCAGTGTTGGCTGAAGCAGCCCCTTTTCCCAGCAGTGGATTCAGGTGAATCCCTGAATCCAGCTCCAGCAGGGCAGAGACACAGAGAAGCATCAGCAACCACTACAAAAGCTGCTCACCTTTCCAAGGGTTGCTTTGGCAGCTGACTCCAAACCAGGTAAGGGGGGGATCAGTGCAAGACCTGGTATGCTCACTGCAATAACTGAGGGTTTTGGCAGAGGAAGTCAGGCCAACATTGAGACAGCTCTTCCACTGCACTTGCACAAGCCAGACTCTTGCCATGACTTGGTGGAAAATAACACATATGAGAGGAGAATCGGGTTTTCATGCTGCTCCTCCACCTAAAAATAGGTAAAGTTAGGAGAAACATGGCTATTTTTGCCTTAAGGTCAGCATAGACCAGCCTCACCCTGAGCTCCTTAGCAGGTTTCACCCACTTCGGCATGCCACCAGCCATACCAGGAGCTCAGGGCATTGTCCACTTAGCCTTGGAGACGTGGTCCCAACCAGAGTACTTTGGCCTTTTGCAGGCATCCTCTTAACTTCTATTTAAAGTTTCTGTTGCTTTGTGGTTTGTGGGGCTGGATGGCTGCCACCACATGGCTGCACCACAGTTATCCCGCTCAAGCATCTGCTGAGGGGAAGCTCATCCGGCCTCAGATGCTGACTGGGACCTGAGAGAGCTAGTGTCCCCTTTGGGCACTCAACCTACTTCTCCCCCATCAGGGCATCCCCCATGTTCTTCCTCAGGTGACCCTGGGCATCACCAGCCACTGGGCAGCGCAGGTTTGTGGGTTGAAGTGTGCAGACACTCATGTCTCCCAGCCCGTGGCACCTGGTCAACATACAGGGCAGATCACTGCACCCCAGCAGGACAGAGGCAAGGACACACATGCGGAGGGCAGCAAGTCTCTTGATCTACCTAAACCAGGAAGGTTCACACACTTACTGTTAGCCAACATCCCTCCATGCAGGAGTTTCAGGTGCCACTATGCTACCACCTCTCAATAGCTGCTTTTTGGTTCAGTTTCTTTCTGTGCTCCTTACAGCCATGGCTCAGGTGCCAAGGCCATGCAGGTGATGTCCTGCCACCAGAGGTGCACCCAGTTCTTACAGGTCATGCCTAGAGCAGCACCAAAACCAAGATTCATTCCTCTAAGCCTGGGTCAGTAGGTTACAGCCCAGCTGTCTGTGCTAAGAGAGTAACTGTGGAAGCAAACAGCACTCAGTTTTCCCCAACATTTCCTGCTCTGCCAACAGTCAGCATTCCTGTAATTTCTCCTGAGTACCTGTGATGCCTGCGTGGTTCACAAGGCTAAATAATCTTCACTCAGCCAACCCATAGCTTATTTATAATACCTTCCTGCACCTATCTATGGAATGCCTTGTTGACCTAATCCATCTTTTTATTGCAAAGGGGAGCAGATGTTGTGCAGGACACTGGACTGAAGTGCACAATCCCCTTCTGCTAGCCAGAAGAATGCAGCTGATTGCCCACTCTTGGTGAGGATTTACTACTGGACTCCACAGCACGTTTCACTTGCCTCTTAGACACAGGCCCATTAGTCAGATCCTTCTTTTTCCCACTCTTTTTCCAGTTTTACTCCTTTCTCACACATCTACCCAAGCCCCACCCCCAGTCTTCAGCCAAACACCCACATGGCAATGGCTTGTTTCAAGCACCTCTCCACTTCCAATGGCTCTCTTGCCATGCTGGGAACTAAATGTCAGTCCTCTGGCTGGCTGTCCTGGGTTCAGCTGTAGCAGTTATTTTTCTCTTTCTTAGGCCCAGGAAAACTCTTGGGTTTTGGCAATGGCACTGCATCCCATTGCCAAGGGTTGAAGGAAAAGCAGAGGAATTTGACCCTCAGGTTCCTCATTCACTATTGATCCTTGATGGATGCTGTGCCCCTCTGGGGACAGCCACACACATGGCAGGTCCATTGCAGTCACAACAATGGTCCGTACTGCTGGACCAGCACATCTACTCCTGCTGGGCAAGGAGGGAGGCAGGAAAGTCCAGCCATGGGAGGAACAGCACTAACCTCTCCACAGCAGCATCACCTTCCTTCCCCAGACCTCTCTCCCCAGCTTCTTCACCCACCCCAAAGCTGCTGGGCTCCATGTGTTTTTCCACTGTCCGGGCCAGAGCACATTGAAAAATCAGTATATTTTCCAATACGTGCTAATAATAAAGTGTTAAAAAATCCCTGATCTGCTCAGCCATTCTGCTAGTGTCAAGTGGGAGCAGCATTTACCTCAAATATCCTGTGACACAGCATCCCAAGTGCAAGATTTTTAAGAGGCCTGAATAGACAGAGAAGGAATTCAGCAGATTTATGCTGTTTCGGACATTTAATCTAAATTTGGAATCAAGCAGTTGCCTTCCTGTTAGCCCTTAGCCATCCGCTTTCCCAGAAGTAGCTGCTTGTGTTTCCAAGACACTTGACAACTTCTCTGTCTCTTGCTCACACCATGACAACTTCCTTCTGTAAAAGGTCTACAAATAAAAGGAAAATCCTATAGAAAGGGAGAATGTATCTTTCAATACAGGTTACAGAGGGCATAATCATCTTTTACCTACCTCACAGATTGAGAGGAAAACTGGTTTTAGGTACATTTAGGTACTTTTCAATGAAGAAATGCACATTCTATGGAGGAGTTTCAAACAATTATCTCATTATTTTCTAATGATAAATTCCATGTGCATTCAACTAGTGTCAAGTTAGGTCTTCTAAACCATCGATAAAGCCTTATTTCTTCTGATCATTAGTTACAAAATTAGTTCTTTGGGAATACTGTCTCCTTGGAGAATCAGACAAGTTGAGAAAATTTCCCTCCAGGGAATCACTGGTTTGCTATTCAGATTGAATTTTCTTCTAAGTTTCTGGCCTGAGCCTCTGGTACAGCTTGAATATATAGTTGAAGACATTTAATAGAATATACTTTATCAGCAAGCTTAAATTTTTCTTTCCTATCCTGCTCTGAGCCCCTTCCCACTGTCGGGACATACTGCACACAGCACCACTACATGTAAGGCTAATTTTGCAATACACATGTGCTTTGTAGCAGCGCTCCTTATGTGAGCCCAGCTGCTCAGATGCTAAGGTCTGCACCCCAGAGCCCCATATTACAAGCATCCTCATGTACAGTCTGTTTCCCAGCTAGGATGAAGCAACTCAGCAATGGCCATCCAGCTCAAAGGGTGGAAGCCCGCATCAGAAGAGTCCCTGATGCAACCAGAACCAGGAGCAAAGGGTGATAGGACCAGAACAAAATATCTCTTTACACCTAAGAGCAGGCTGGACACAGGAGTGAGGTGTGCAACACTTGTAGCTGCTGGAGGAGGGAAAACTCACCAATGCCAGGGCTCCTGCTGCTGCCCCCGGGACAGGGAGGATTCCAGTCCCTAGGGCTCTTAATCAGGCATTTAAAATAATTGATCTTATTACACCAAGCATATCACTCTTAAGCCTTCAGCTGTTAATGCTTGGCCACTGTTGGAAGGGCCAGACCCAGCCACAAATCAGCCTTAAACTGATACATGCAAAGCAGCAAGACAATACTTCCCCCCCCCCCCGGAGCGATAATAACATGTAGA
>NW_009923860.1:14004-33888 GCF_000696875.1 Nestor notabilis
TTACTTTGAACAAGAAGACTCTAAGCCAGTGCAGTGGCTATTGCTCCCACATACATCACCAACTTCTGAAAGCACTTAGTGGTTATCATGGGGGACCTTTGGGACATGTCCCCTGAGGGCAGCTGCCTGCAGACATAACTTCCTCCAGCCTCACACTGCAAACTGTCCCCTACAACCCCCCTGCTCCTTGGGTCCTGGCTCTGAATAACTCAGATGGGCAGGTTTTGCCCTATCAGGGAGCAGTTCACACTGAAAATCATTAAGGTATACAGAGCTCCCCAACCCTTGAACATTGCACACGCTCCACTCCGCCCTCCAAAACACACACAAACCTCCTTAGCCCCCAGCCCAGCTCTTCCACCCTCCAGGGAGGCAAGAACCCACCTTCATCTTCCAAGGCAGAGGAAGGCTCCCTGCAGACACTGCTCAGCCCCCAGCAGAAAGCTTAACAGAACCAACTCCCCTCCAGCCCAAATCCCGGGACTGCTGCACCACTACTGAACATACCAGCAAAGAGCAGTGCCCCTCAAAGGCAGCAGCTCCTCTCTAGGAGTTCCAAACAAGACTCCCTAGCTTCTAGATGCCCTTGTATCTAGCATGAATAGCTAACAGCAATCACCTGAAGGCAGACCTGTAGGAGCTGCAGGTTATTGGGGGTGGTTTTTACGTTTAAATGAAAGCTTTAACCACCCACCTGGTGAGGGGTTTAGCAGCTTAGATGGTTTCTGTGGGTATCTTGGCATAGTGGTGTAGAAGGGGTCAGAGGCAAGTGAAGTGCCCTGAGTCTGCGCCTGCCCAGCATCCTGTGGAACAAGGTAGAAATTGTGCTGGGTTGCACACAAACCCCAACTATTTTAATTTGTATCACAGGCTGGGTTCTTTTCCCAAGAGGTTTCAATATTGGTTAGCTTCTTATGTAGTCTTTGTTTAAAAGGGACCTTTTCTTGAACAGCCTATTTTTGATGTCAACTGTGATTACAGCACTAAAAGATAACACTGGGCTTTAATTATCTAATGTAAAAATCATCAGTGATCTTAAAAACAATGCATCTGAGAGTGTCTTCTAATTTCTTCATTTTCCTAAGCCCTTCTAGGGCAAAATTATAGGCTAAAATTTGAAAGCTGGGGTAGAATTTAAAATAAAATAAAAGCTAAGGTTTGATTGTAATACCAGGAACAAGGACCTGGGGCTCTAAAAGGATCTTTGAATATTTGAAACCAGAGCAGTATTACAAGAATCAGCTGTGCTAAAACAATTCATCTTGCCGGTTTTACACACAAGGTGGAAATCTGTATTTGCAAGGCATTATGTGTGTTTGAGCACCCAATGGGAACTGAGCAAGAAAAATTCAACCCTGAAGATTTGGTTTGTGAATGTAAATAGCTGAAAACAGGGTATCTGCTGATTTATTCAGTTTGTGTTGGACTCATTGTCACTTACTTGATTTCCTTTTCTGTTCATAGCTCTCTGTTTCACAAGGGACAAAGAAGACAGCATGCATGGAGGGGTCCTTGGAAGTGGAGATCCATGCACTCAGATATGTGACTAAAGCTGTGAAAACACCACTGACTTCATCAAGGGCTCAACATAAGACACAGCTGGCTCCTGGTGGGTAGGAAATGGGCAGGTAAAATGAGATCTGTGTCACAGCAAAAAAACAGATCCTATTTCATAACACTGCACACAGGATGCCTTCGTCTGACCGTGCTAAGGAACAGGCTGGGAAGCCCTCATTTGCTACCAGTGCTATCCCACAGCTGGCTGGCAGAAACCAGGGGGATTTTCTCAATGGAAAAGGATTCCGAAAAAAGTTATCCCAGTGCACATGTGCTTTTCTCCCACCTCAGGGAAAGGATGTCTCCTGGACCAAGGCAGGCAGGCAAGGGTGTATGTGGCCCCAAGCCTGCTGCCCTCCCCTCAGAGCAGCCCACTCCTGTCCTGCTGTGGCTGTGCATGGGCTGCCCCACCATGGGATATCTCCTGATGACTTTTCCCAGGCCATGTGGGACAGCAACATCAACAAAAACAGTTGAAGGCCCATTAAGTATGAGTCATGCATCCTGTGACAGCCTTTGCACATGGGGACTGAACATTAGGAAATGCCATCTCCCACTGTTCCCCATGTACCAGTAGCCTGTAAACTAATGCCACCCACTTCAGCATAGTGCACATTCTGCCCTGAGGCTTGCACTGGTTCTTTAATGGAGTTTCTTAGCCTCTAGATTGTTTCATGCACCCTCTATCCTGCTGGGGAAAACCACTACTAGAATAGGAAGCCTGATGTTCTATAGCCCAGGGGCTTGCAGCCTGGGTTTGAGGTACACCTTCTCATTTCGAGATGCTCTATGAAACGTTATCCATGGTTCATTAATATGACCTGCTCAGAGCAGCCTGCAGAGCTAAAACCTATTTTATTGGAAAGCCCTCAGCTATTCAAGACAAACTAGGAAATCAAATTGGATGAAACATAACAACTCCCATGAATGTGTCATTCTGCTGTATTATCCCAATTGGAAAGGCTGAACTAAATCCAGTGAGAAAAATCTTGATTTCACTCCTGATTTAGCATTTTAAAGACTAACACAGGATTACAAGACACAAACATGCTGTTACCAAATCAGTTGATTTCAGGCCATCCCCAGCTCAATAAGCAGTTGGATCACTATGGCCACACTTTGCTCTTTACTGCAGTAGGCTTTTGGGTGTCTTCACAAAGGCGATGTGGCTGCCGTATTTTGCAGCAGGAAAGTATAATTTCACACTCCTATTTCTACGTTTGTGGGACTAAAACTGCTCTTCTATCCCATTCTGTGCTCAGGCACAGAGATCTAGACAAAGACATTTCACCACCATTGGTGAAGACTATTTCCAGGCAGGACACTGGTTCTAACACTCCAGGGGGAAAAGACCTTCCTTTTCCAGTTTACTTCTCTGCTTTCTGTGCATTGTTTCTCTTTCTACAGCTCCTTTCTCCAGAAAGCCTCCCCAGCAACAAGACCACATTAATACATGTAAAGAGTGTCACACCATACTGCAAATGCTGCTGCTCTTTGTCCTAAATAATTTTGATGTGAGAGACTAGAATATGGGCTTTCTAAATTGTAGTTTGTTTTACTTTAGTCCAGATGTGGGACTTAAAATTATTAATACTTTCAGAAGTGCCATTTGCTTCTGAAGCAAATCATGGCATAGCTGAGGTATGGCTTTTTGTTGCTCCTGAGAGTGGCTGTCCTGCCCCGAGCAGCAGGGGCAGAGTCAAAGCTCTGGTAAGTCTTTTTCAATGCTGGTTGCTCTCTTTGATCCCAGGAAGAGCTGCATTTCTCACAGATAATGACTCAGGGTGATATTTCAGGCTGGCAGATCCATGATGAGCTGGCAGGGAGGCAGCAGCTCAGCTCACCCTGGGTGATTTTCATGTTGCCAGAAGGTGGAGAGGCAGTGCTGAGCACAGAGACATGGTCCTGCTAGCCGCTGAGGGACTGGGGATGCTTTTGCCTCAGCAGATCGAATTTGTCACCTGGAAATATATTCTTGATAGACATTACACTGTGTTTGGTCCTACATATACATGTGCATGTGTGTTCCCATCCATGTGGTCGCTGATGTTCCCCCTATGCTACTGCTAGGTTGAACGCTTTAATTTAGTCACCCAGCAGCCAAAAGATACTACAAAGTGACCCCTGGGGGAAGTGGAAATGCTGATCTCCAGTCTGGGGGGCCCGTACCAATGTACCTCGAAAGCAGAAGATCAGGTAGTCCAGAGCCCAGAGACTTCTGAGGTCAGAGACAGGACTATGCGAGAAATCCCAGATCCCAAATCATCCAAGAAACTGGAAGCAACCAGGTCAAATCCACCCTTGCACTGAGCATCTCGGCAGGCCTGTGTACAGCATGACAAAATCTCAACTCCGAAAGTACTAAATCTGGAGGCAGTTTAAATCCAGAAACAAAACACTTACACTAGAATCAGCCAGTAGAGTGTGTGTTCCTGGGTGGGAGTTCATGTGTTTGCATCCCGTGCACGCATATTTGTATGTGCTCATTAACTCATTTTTAACAAGAGTTAAAACCTAAGTTAGAGCACAAGAAAAAAGAATTGCTCATATTGGTCAATTTTTCATAGGCAAAATCACAGCTCAGGCTGCCACCACGACCTGCTTTTTCTCAGCTCTTTTCCCACAAACTGCATTTTGGGGCATAAACGACTCAGTTTAGTGAAGCTGCAGAGAGCCAGCCCATGCCAGGGGCAAGTTCCAGGCCTGGCCTAAATAGGCACAATTCACATTCAAATCAGTTGAAGTTATGCCAGCCTGCTCCAGGACTGGCCCAGCTCCTGCAGCTTTTCTCCAGAGCTTTATTCCCAGCCTGTCACTGTAATGAGCACACGCACCCAGGATTTTGGCATAGAAGTGAGGTGCGGACAGCTCTGGCCATGCTAATCAATCACAAAGCTTCACCTTGGACAGAATTTAAATCAGCCGCTGATTTACCAACTGCCAGCCTGAGGAGGGCTGTGACAATCAGGAGCATTTGGGGATACATATTTATGTTCCTAGAAATTAAAACATAGGGAGTTATTAATAGATGAATCTAAAAACATCTCTAGGACTGTGTGAAGTGTCATCATCTGGCAACGCTTTGCTATACCCAGTGCGGGGAACGTAATCATGTAGGTTGTCATCACGCACCCCCTGTCATCAGCAGCAGCACGAGCTCAGCCTTGCTTTGGGGCCAGCTCAGTCTCCACCAAGGAGGCAGAAACATTTTATCCCCCACTCCAGGGCACTTGCAGAGGGCATGGATGCCAGAGCCTGGGCACAGCCAGGACAGGGCTGGATTTTCCTCTTACCAGCTCAGCTGTTTCCACCTTCCCTTGGAGACAGGCTCCCTTTTCCTCTCCTCCCAGACTGTGGGAAAGCCTGGAGCCACCCTCTGGTTTAATGACAAATGTACACTTGGGAGCGAAGGGCACTAGTGATGAAGGAGAATCCAGAAGTTAAGTTTGCTCTTTTTAGAATAGGACCTGGCTCGGAATGGCTGGACCAGTCTCAACTTCATGCCTAGTCCTTGTCAGCATGCAAACTAGGAGGCTGGGAAGCATTTCCCACCACCCACATCCAACAGGACCAGAAGATCAGGCAGGACTTGGCCTCCCATGCCACATTTTCAGCGCACTGTGCCTAGGGAGCAAATATTATTTAAAGCCGGATACATGAAATAAATGAACAATTTTACCTTTTTTTTTCTTAGAAACCTATAAGTTTTCTAGGTAAAACTTCTCTGAATATATTAAAATATATAAAATATTTCATATCTGCTCTGTTCTCGTTCTTTAGTGCAGTCACCTGCACCCCGTTGTAAAGTTCTATTTCTAAAAGGTCATTCTACTATAAGGCTGTTTCAAATACCTTGAAATGAGTTACAGATTCATAAACAATCACATATTATGTAAGAAGAGGGATTTTTTTTTTATAATACTTAATAATAAGACACTCAGAATATGAACCGTCTGGCTTGGTTTTTTTTTTTCATTTTTACAGTGTTTCTATCCATTTATTTTATGGGCTCTGAGGAATGAAGGCTAACACTGAGAGCTTGAAAGAGGTTATAGAAAAAAACCTGGACATATTTTTCATGGCAATTGGAATAACTGGGTTGAAGAAAAAAAAAAAAAAAACAAACCATCAATGCTTTTTGTTTACATCTTAGCCAACAGTTTTCAGCCAAAAGTAGAAATAAAAACACAGAGCCTGTAGACTGAGCAGTACTTGCTTAGCCTTGAGCTCAACATCATTTTTCTTGGTGCTGGACTCAGGCATGGAGACCTGTATTTTCTTGTCATGGGCTTTTCTCCAGAGCACCTTGCCAATGCAGCCCAGCGCTCCAGTGCTGTGAAAGCATCTACTTTAACTGAAGCCTAAGGAGTGGAGGGCTGCTGCTATCCCCACCTTAGGGAGTGGGACATGCAGAGGAGAGGCTGCAAACAGCCATTAATTGCAGGGGCTCAAGCAGAAAGCCCCCAGACCTGAGTCATCAGGGTGTGTGGCACCCTGACTCTCTCTGCATGTTTAAAGCATCACTCCTACTTATGTCTGTCAAAGCCGCAGCCACCTGGCACTTGTGTAAGTCAGGTTTTCACGTCTTCAGCAGGCACCAGGAGAGCAAAGAAAACACATTCATGGGCCACCCACAGCCAAACACCATGGAGGTCCAGACACAGATTTGCACAAACCAGATCCCTGTGACCAAGATGGACTGAGTACCCAGCAAGCCAAAAGCTCAAACTCCTTCTCTGTGGTTAATTACACATCTCACATGCACCACTTCTGGCCCCTGATTTTACAGCAAACTCTTGAAAGGAGAGGAAACAGCTGGTGAATAATTCATTGTGTACCCTCCCGGTTGTACTGCAGCCTCTCTGCTTGCTTGCAGGCAGGGTTATCTGTACCACCATGAGCCATTCCCCAAAGCTGCTGGAAACAAAGGCTCCCTTTTTGTGGCTGTTTATCCAAAGGACATAGAGAGGGATGAGAGAGGAGGTGGGGAAATAACAGTGGTTGGAGATCCCACCCAGCAAGGTCCTTCCTCAAGATGCAGAGGTACCTCCAGGCAAGGAAGGCTTGGGACTCACAACCACATACATCCCAGGTTTATCTGCCAGCCCTGTTCCCCCCACCACTAGTCTTCTCCCAGCTTAAAATGACTCATCAGAAAGATGGGTCATCCAAATCAGAAAGACTATTTATGAACTTGGTAATGAAAGAGAAGTTGTGAAAAGTGAAGACTTATGAAAATTAAAGAACCAAGCAACTGAATGAGCACTGTGGGGGAAGAAGGCTCCAGGAACATTCTGGAGGGTAAAGAGCAGAGCTAGGCACTGCAGGATGTAATGGAGACAGAGACACTCCTGTTGGGAGCTGGGGCTATGCCGAAAAGCTGAGCAGAGTTATTCTGCCTCTTTGAAATGCCTTACCACCCAGGTACTTGCCAGCAATTTCCATCTGGAGTCTGGTGGCACAGAGCAGCCCTGGGAGATGTGGCAACAGGAGCACTAGCTCCAGGGAATGCTTTTTGGGGAAATGTTCTTAGCAAGGATGAACCATTCTCAGGACAGGGCTGCCAGCCAGGGTAACCACATTCCTTATCTTGTGGTGAGGACCTCAGCCATCAGCTCACCTCGAGCTCATCCTGAACTGGTAGAAAGTTATTATACTTTATTGCACCTCCCAGCCCATAACAGTGACACCCTACTATAATTTTTTGCCATCACTTGCAGTGCTTTAGATGCTGCCAGGGTCTGGCCTGGGGAATGTTTCTCCAATATGCCTTTAAATGTAATTTAGAAAAGAGCTCTTTTATCAGCTGGCTCCCACAATTAGCCTGCAGCACGGATGGAGAGCTTTTGCAAGTGGTTTTTGCAGAACTGCAGCAAAAAGCTGTTTCCTTTGACATCCGAGAAGTTTCCTGCAGGAGCAAACCAGGCACAGCCACGATGCCAGGCAGAGAGGCCACGGGCTCCATCCCCAGGCATGGCTGCTTCAAGTGAGGGGAGGTGGGCACAGAGAATCACAGCGCCCCCCCAGCCTGTGCCTGTCCCCCCGTGAGAGGCCAGGGGAACAGCCCACTTCCAGGGCCCCACCGCCAGACAACGCTGCTCTTTGTGAGCTGCACAGATGCAGCAGGAGGGAGAAGACTGGTCAAACCCTCACAGACCTTATGCTAATTCACCAGCATTTTAGACCATACACGGACACTTGATCAAGTGGGAGAGACAGCAGCAAACACGACATTTAATTATGGGAAAGAAAAACGAAGTCTTTTACCCTGCAGTTGGCATTCTCCCAACACACAGACTTAATTGTTAGGAGGGTATATTAGAAGGCAATGAAGGAGAAGATTGAAAACCCTGATTATGCCAATGTCCTGAAAATGCTGAATTTATTGAATTTCACATGAGAAACACAGGCTGTGCCACGCTGAGGCCTGTGCCAGCAGCCAGCTAAGAGCTGGGGGGGTCTGTATGTGTATGTTAGAGGGGGACAAAGCACCCCAACCGCTTTATGAGCGCCTGCCAACTTCTGGCCAAGCCCTTCTGCATCCCTAGAATGGGGCAGGTTCATATACTGGGGCAGATGCTCCTGCAGTATGGCCAGACGTCAGTGTAGGCAATATACAAGGCAGGCAGACCTTGGTGATGCACAAGGCCAGCACGTTCTTCAGGAGCTCAATTTTCTTTTGGGAAGGGATCTAACCAGGTCAAGCCGGAAAGGCCATTTCAGCTGTGACCTCTGTGTAATACATTTAGCTGAATTTGCTCAAATTTGGCAAGTCTGTGGCAACAGCAAGTCTGAATGGCTTAGGGAAGTGCTGGCACACATGCCCTTGAGAGAGCAAGAGCTGGTGCTCTGATCACACGAAGATCCGCCTGTCCTGGGTGCAGCTGGAGGTGGGAATATTACAAGAACAGAGAAGTGACAAAAATACTTCCCTAAAAAACCCCACTGCCTCTAGCAGTTTAATTTTTAGGCCTGTCCTGGCGCTGTGGTGTAGCCTTAGCATCCCTGAGCATGTTTCTCCATTGATTTTCTAAGAAATCCCTTGAACCACATAAACTTTTAGCCTGGTCATGGGTGAAGGGCAAAACTGTGCCTGGAGCTGACCTGTGGATTTGGTCATTATACCATGATCCTGGGCCTAACACATCTCTCAGGTGTGTTCCACGAAGAAGAAACTGCCAAAATAGTTGCCGATACCTTCATGCCACTGACAACCACGCCATCTGTGTTTGCTGAAGTGGGTGGAACTGACTCGGGATTTTAGCGAAATAAACTACTTTTTTGTCCTGACCCCCCCTTTTTTTTTTTAACCACGAAAATCCACACCGATAGATGAGCTCCAGCTCGCGTTACACCTGCAGTAGCTGTGGATGTACTGCAGGGGGTAACCTTTGGCTGCTGATCCACTCCCTGCCGCAGCCAGGCAAGTTGGAACAGGCACGGCAAGCCACCTTCTGCCGAGAGGCAACTGCGCTGACAAGAGCACTGGTGAGTTGTACCGTGGTCCCAGTTTAATTACAGCAAGCTTGTGGTTTTCCTAGTTTTACATAGCTTAGGAAAAAGAGCCCTGAAACCAAAACCAAAATCATTTTAAAAAACAACCAACAGAAATAATCTGACGTTAGGGGTAAAACAGCTAAAACTATTATTTTCTTTGTCTCAGATGGCATGATTTTTGTGCGTGACCAATGTCACTGGAGATACCCAAATCGAACACCTGAATCCTCCTCATGGACACAGAGCCAGGCTGTCACTGCAGAAGGCAAAGGCCAGCAGAAAATGTCGTTTTCCACCTCCTAAGGAAGTGCAGTAAACCAGAGGGAACCTGCGAGTCTTACACACCAGAGCGACACACTCTTTGCACCAGCAGCCAAGTCGTTGTCCCACTTCAGAAACCTCTTAATACACACTGAGCTTTGAAGTGAACCCCCCAGCAGCTTCAATGGGAGTTAAGCTCAGTGCTGTCCCAAGCTGCTGGTCTGAGTGGCAGAAGAAATTTTCCCCTTTAAGCCCTACAAACATTTTCTTCCAAGGAGCTCTTCAACGAGGGAGCTGGCTGATCATTTGCAAGAGTGATGTTCCCTGTAGCTGTTTCCAGCACTGCTGCTCTAATGCTCCAGGAGACTTGGCAATCATTCACCCCCAAGCTGTGCATGTCCTCCATCACACAGGATTTTCAAGAACCACGTCAGGAGCCCAATGCCCTGCTTGGGATAGCAAGAGGAATGTGTGTGCCTACACCTACAGGCAGGTCATACGAGTGGAAAAGAAGGTTAGAGAAGTGCCAAAGCCAGACAGCAGTTAAACATAGGTGAGAAGATTCCACCTTTTGCAAGGACTGGTTTGAATTGTTTGCCTTTAGTCTGCAATAACAACCACACCTCAGGTCCCCATTGCCCTACCAATGCAAGTGTTCTAAGAGAAAACTGGGGAGACTTCTGGGTGTTAGGAAGAACGAACGGTCTTGAGACAGGATGGGCTTATCAGCAGAAAAGCAGTGAGGCAAACCCAGGCCTTGCTGCAAAGAAACGGGAAAAATAAATTTAAACCAAATAAAAATTCTTTTTCTAAGTAGTAAAATAAAAAAATAAATTTTCATAACAAAGCCACGTCATCTACAAGACTTTTAAAATGGAAATTAAACTGAAGATTGAAAGACTGGCCTACACAATAAGCACATTTTCTGTTCCCTGCACCACAAGCAGAGGGTGGCTTCAATTCATCAGTGGCTGAACTGTTGCACAATAAAACTCAGTGATGAATGAGCTACTTTAAAAGCAACGGAGCTTTGTCCCGTTGGTGGCCCAGCTTCTCCCATGTCTCCGAAACATTTGTTTATAAGTGGGAAATGACTAACAAGCCTCTGCAGACATGAAGGCAGTTGAGGTTCCAGCTTAGGGAAGTTACCCGCAGTATCAGGCAGACAGAGCTGGGGAAGCCCTCTGAGAGCAGGGTTGGAAGGCAGCAGAGCAGAGCAGATGCAGCTCCATTGTCAACATGAGGAGTTCAGCTTCTGGTGTCTGGTTCAGCCCTCTGGAGCCCCAGGAGCAAGCCTGAATGTTGCATCGTGCTGCTCTGATCTCACCTCTTACTACTCCACCATCCTTATACTCCTGCTAAAAAACCCAGTCTTCAGACACACTAAGTCTGTGAGAGCATAAGCCAATCATCAAAGAACCAGTCCTATGACAAACAGCTGGAAATGGCAGCACCAAGAAGGCTTGCCTTTACATCGGCACAGGCTGTCAACTTTGAATCCTAATGACGGTGCTAAAACCACCTTTGGCTTGCTTCCAAGGATCACTGCAGTGGGCTACCATCCTGCGCTCCTGCATGCCAGAGACCGAAAACCTGGAAGCTCACCTCTGATGCAGGCCAAACTACATACCACACAGCAAACCTCATCTTACTCACCAAGACCAGCCCAGACACTGGAAACAACAGAGTAGCATCCTCAGGGAATCCAGGGATACCAGCAGCAACTTAAGGAAAGCTGCTTTTATTCTATACAGCAAAGACCTTGAACTGTTATCAGGCACTTATCCAGGACAACAGAGAAAGGTACTTGAAGTCTGGCCAAAATGTTTTTCTTTCTGCTTCACAGAGCACATGAATTGCAAGAGCAGCCCATCTACAGGAATACTTGTGCCTCGGAGACAGCAGCAAGGTTTCCAGGGTAAACTGATATGAAAACTTACACTACTTGTGGTCTAAGCCCAATCACAAGTATAAGGAACCTCAAATTCTGACACTACTTAGAAGAATCCAACAGCATCACCTCTCCTAAACACAAACATTACTCCAAGGCCTACATCCCCTTATCACAGTTAACTGATATGTTAGCCCAGACCTACTTACCTCAGTAGTTTAAGATGAAACATCTGTCTGCAAACTGGCACTCTGGCACTTTATATTCTGTCATCCTTGGTTTGGGGGCAAAAGAGTGGGGTTAGAGGTTGGCAGAGGTGAAGAGGGGAGCTTGAGTATTTTGTCTGACTCCTGCAACAATTCTTAGCGTGTACTATAACTCTGGGAAGTTTCATTATTTGTACACATTTCTAGCCCCTGGAGCTGTAACTCACCATGCATAGAACTTTCCTCCTGCTTCTGTTACCTGCTTTCCTACCACTTTAGTAAAATTCCTCATTTCATTGAGGTGAAATTCCCACCTGTGCTGTTGGGTACTTCAGTACATGCTGCCCCACCGAGGTCCAGGTGAGCTGCCAAGCAGCAGCACTCCCAGGAGTCCGTCAAACAGCCCCCGTCTGTGACAGACCTTGCTGGGGTGTGTGGAGCACACAGATGGGCTGTGTGGCCAGCATGGGCACCGGGCTCTGGGAGAATGTCTGAAGATGCCCAAGACCTTCTACAATTGCTTCACAATTTTCTGCAGTAAAAAAACCCCACCAAAAATATGTGCTCCAAACTTGCTGCTCATGGCAATGCGGCTCATGGCAATGGTGTCTGCTCTACCATGGGCAGCCCTCCTGCTGTAATGGAAGGTGATGGTGAGCCCAGTGAGCCAGGGCTACAGAAGAGGTCCAAGGAGCAGAGCCAACAGGGAGCAGAATGCCATGGCGTCTGCGTGGCTGAGGCAGCAGCAGGGAGCAAAGCCGACCTTTCTGCCATGCTTAGCAGCTGGGCTCGGGTGTTTCTCAGCCTCTCTATTTATACCAGCATCGCTATTTATACCTGGCTTGTTTTTGTCATCCATCTCGTCTACCTGATACTTTACATCACCTTTTTAGTCCTTTTTTATTTCTGTTTTCAGGCCTGGAGGCATCACAGAAAAATGGCAACACCTTGGAAACATCAGCCTTCCCATTTCCCTAAATTACATGTGCAGGAGCAGAGGGAAATCCTGGCAAGAGGAGCTGCACCCACATCCCTCAGCCACTTAATAAGCTGTGAAAAGACACACTAATGGACAAACATGATCAGGCAGTTAGAATCATTTCAGTGCAAAAGCAATGCTTCCAAATGGAGAATTACATAAAATGATGCTAGTGCCAAATCCAGCGGGTAAATGGCATTGTCACCCTCATTTTAGGTACATTTATATGCACAAAATTATCTTACCGCCTCTACATAGGGGATAGATACTGATGTAGAAAGAGGAAAAGCAAACCGAGAAGCCCTGCTGTGAACTTGCTATGGTCCAACCTCCTGATCGTACTTGGGTTTGAAAATTTCATTAGAAAATGATCACGGAGAACCTGGAAACATTGCATAGGCCTCATCACCTGTCCCGGCAGGTTTTCTTGGCAGCAGAGCAGCTTCAGGCGGCATCAGAGACTTCTATTTTTGCACAAAATGAAAGGAAAAGACAGACTCTTTCTAAACACCACTTTGCAGCAGAAAGGCTTTTGATTGAAAAGCCAACCTTTTTCAGGCAAAAAGCAACAGGTTTCCTATTGGGGTGCAGGTGACAGGTGAACATCTGCCTTTTGAGGCTGCAGTTGCCGTTAGAGTTAACTGCTGTAACACAGCCACTTCCCACCGAAGGAAGCTCCTGACAGAGCTGCCCTCTTTCCTCATCCCTGTTTGTTATTTCAACAGACCCAGTGGCAGCCAAGAGTGGAGAGAATGAACAAATGGGAATAAAATAAGTCCTCAAAGACACACAAAGCATCAGTCAATATATTTAAATTTTTTAAAATCTTTCTGCTTGGCCTCATATCTATTGTGTTTCATGGCTGAAATGGCAGAGGGATTTATTACAGCAAAACCAGATCAACTACAACCCTGGGGTAAACATTATACTATATGTACCTGCTTCTGAAAAAAAAGAGGTGGCTGGTTTGCTTTGTCTTGGATAGGAGGAGTTTGTCCTGCAACAAGCTACGAGGTCAGAGCAGTTCCACTCTGAGCAGTATGATCTGAACAGCCACACGCACCACCAGAACTAAATATACAGTGATCACAGGTGTACTGAAATCACTGACTAGGTCGTTTCTGAGTCGCAGGGCCCTGCTCACATCCCAGCTATAAATGCCTTGGGGAAAAAAAGGATGGTTAGGATAACGCTCCCTGCAGCAACCCGAGCATCTCCACAGTGATGCTGCAGCATGCATCACTGTGTCTCTCTGCCTTGCTCTGTCCCTCAGCAGATGTCTCTCTGTCTTGCTCCGTCCCTCCAAACCTCGTCTAGAGAAGGGGATCAACATAGCCCTGACAAGTACAGCCTGCTCCAGAAGCCAGGAGCCTGTGAACGTATGGCTTACACTACGTACCTACTCATCCCTTGGCTTTCTGCAGAGCCATCTCAGCATCCCCAGCATTCCTGGAATGAGAGTGCTGCTGTGCCAGCAGTCGTGTGGCCCTAAAGCCTGGAGAAGCACAGGTTTCATTCAAGCCAGTTACAGCACATTATAGATAGAGGATCCTGCTTGTTTTGGAACCGCCAAATAGCAAGCAGCAGGTTCTGCTTCCACAAATAGCGCAGGGAGGTGGTAAGGCCAGGCTCATGTTAGCTGGCCTGAGAATTGCTGGGGTTAAAGTGACACTGCTGGGGAGCAAGGAGGTGCCCCCCACTCTGCCGGAAACTGCGGTGGACATGTCTAGGTGCTGACCATCAGTGGAGTCAGGCTCTGCCTTAGCAAGGCCTTTATCCTACTTACCTGCAGAAAAACACAGCTTTCATCCTACACCTTCCTCTAGCCTTTTAAGTCAGCAAACTTTAATAATCACAGATATACTTTTAGAGACAAACAGATGCTTCTGTAATGATTTTAGGCATGTTCATGATAAACAATACAAAAAGCAGGCAACTCGCTGGTTCATTACCTATTCTTAGGGAGCCAGAGGGCAACAAATTCACACTGAATTCAATCAGGCACCTGCTCAGAGCAATTCCCAACAGGGAAGGCATACAATTCTCTAATTGTAAAACACTGCACTGTTTTTCCAGCCTTTAAATATTATCGATCTTAATTTTTTTCAGATGTGGAGAGATGAATTCCAAGCATGGTGTCAGCAGTCAGTGGTACATGGCACAACAGCCATTTCCAAAAGCAGAGCATTAAATGCCAACTAAACACTGGCTGGATATTGCATGATAAGAGACAAGCTCTGCTATGCATATGTGGGGCAAGGGAGGTGAGGGTTTGACCATTTGAGCCCTTGGGGTTTGCCCTGCCAAGGCCGGATTGCTATATCATAATGATAAGGGTAATCCTGTTAGGCAAACACATCAAATAGTCATTCCTGATTGCAGACCTTGTCTAGGCAAATCTAACCCTGGGTTAAAAATGTGATGAGTGCGCAGTCTTCTGGCACAGCACACTGGGGGCTGAGCAAGGGATACATGGGGTCTTCTGTGCCCCAGGACCCCAGGGCAGGCACTCTCTGAAGCCCATGCTAATGCCTGGAAGCATCTAAAAATTGCAACAGAGTA
Organism: Nestor notabilis; assembly: GCF_000696875.1. NCBI lineage: Eukaryota > Metazoa > Chordata > Aves > Psittaciformes > Psittacidae > Nestor > Nestor notabilis. The sequence goes on from NW_009923860.1 coordinate 28,958, forward strand.
AGTTCTCTCTCTTTCCCCTTCGCTTCATGTGTAGAAGAGGACAGATGACTCTTATGTCGGGCTGTTTTGGTTCTATATTTATGTCCTGCCTTAGGCTCACAATGTTCAGCTCAGATGCAATCCAGTCTGGTTGTATTAATACATCTGGGAAAATATTTTTAACAACCAACATCAAGCTGAAGGCCAAAATCATCTGCAGGCGCCAGGAGCTCTCTGACCCCTCTTGTCTGCTTGCTTACAAAACAGAAAGGCTCCCCAAAAGGTATGTTTTGTCTGTTAAGGGATATATACACTTTTCGGCTTCCTCCTGTAACATACTTGGTCAAATTTAACCTCTGCTGCAGCTCTGGGAGTTTGCCTAGGTTTCCAAAAAGCTGAACATGGCTCGTTTATTACAGATGTCAGAATCAAGGCTTGATGAGCAGTGGCCTGCAAACCCAGCCAAAATAAAGAGGACCCTGATGATAGCCTGTGACCATCCCTGAGGGCTTCTGAGCTAGCTGCCATTGAAGGACCTTATCATCTTGCTGCCCACCTCACTTCTGTAAGACCACTTTTCTCTGTCGAGGAACCAGAATTCAAAAATAAGTTTCAAAGCCTTAAAAATTGGGTTATCCCACCAGTGGACACTGACAACCTCAGCAGATCCATGACACCCGTTGAGCCATGTATTCAGCCTCCCATCAGCCAGGGCTGATGTATGACTGCAGTTACATACTTCCTCCAGAGCTGGTGAAGAGATTTCCTTTCCAAAACGAAGTATTCGATAGCTTCACTTGAGGTTCCCAGGTGTCATTTGGGATGCAAATTTTTGGAAGGGTGTCACATTTGCTCTGCAGCAGCCAGGAAACAAGAGTAACAAGAGAAGACTTGTTCACTTTGCTGTTTCCAGAGCAGATTTTCCTTTCACGCTGTGGGTCAGGATGGAGCTGACCCTGTAACACAGCAGAGAAACCAAAGCAGCCAGGATTATGGGCAGCAGCTCAGGCTTAATGTGAAATGATGATTCATATGAAGTCAGGCAAGTAGAGAGTGACTAATACAAAAGAAGACTGAGGAGGAAGAAGATGTGGGTGCCACAGGTGCTGAGTTAGACAGTGCAGGGATGAGTGGTGAGAACAGGGTTCAAGGCCAAGACTCCTCCACTGGACAGAGTGATGTGGTCTGATGGTCTCAGATAGGGAACCAACAGCAATGGCCCAACCCAGATTGCCGCTGGCTCCCAGCAGCACCTTCAGCAGTCTTGTTTCTCAAATGAACGTATTTTCCCATTTCCCAGGAAAACTTCTGTGACTTTTTTCCATAGACATTTGTGATTCTGAAATGAAAGGACAGAGTGATTTATAACAGGCGCTTACCAATATACCCCCCGAAAAATGGAGATGGGCAAAACAGGCACACAAAAGGCATGTACGCAATGGATGTTTCAGACTTACAGGTGGGTGTAGGAGGGGGATAATTTCCTCTCTGCATCTGATGTGCAGCAGACACCCATGGTGAGCTGCCCTCACCATGACGCAGGGAGAACACATGCCTTCCTCCTTCTCAGAGAGGTAAAGGACAGTCCCTGGGTAGCCTTCCTTGGCTGCCTTCCCATCCCTGGTCCTGCAGACAGCCAAGAGCCCTGCTGCCTGCTTCCCAGCTGGGTGCTCCAGAGATGATAGAAATAAAGGGAGAGCTCCTCAGATGGGGAACAAGCAGCAGCAAAGGAAAGGAAACAGTATTCTGGCAAAAATGTTTATCTAAGGCTTCCGCGAGGTGTCAGCAGCAGCTATTAGTCATCACAGCTAAGCAGAGGTGCCTAGGGCTGCCATCCACCTCTTCACCTGACATGTCCTCACCAAAGGAGAATAAGTGTCATCTAGTGACTGCCAGCAGCTCTGCCTTCTTTTGTCCCCGCAGGCCAGTGCTGGGCGTCCAGCCTCTGTTCTCTGTCTAACACAGCAAAGTAGAGGGGTCCGCAGGCAGAGCTAAGACCCCAATGACTATCCCCGACCTATGGAATTTAGGGGCTAAACCAGGATGGTCAAAGCAGCACTACTGCATCCCATTTGCAAATGGGGTGCTGGTGGTACCGCAAACTGGAGGTCAATGAAGTATCTGCCGCAGGAGGGGAACATCCAGTGTATATTCCAGCCCAGTGCCTTTCCTGCAAACCCCCAGCACTCATTGCTTCTCTCTGAAGATGTTTAATTTTAGCTAAGTGGGGCGTTAGTTGTTTCTATCTGACTTGCTGACAAAGACCCCAGAGCCAGAGGCTTAAAGCAAAGTGGCAGCTCTGCTGCTACAGCCCACCACGGCTCCAGAGCTGTTGTCCAAACTCTACTGACCTTTGGTCCCAAGCCTGTTTTCAAGAGAGGAGAGGGGTAAATGTTCAAACTCATGCACAAAATCCTTGCAAGGACAGGAGTAAAATCCCTATCTTTCAGCCCTTCTCAAAAACGAGGGAAGTACTCTTTGCTCAGCTTCCATCTCATGCTCAAAACCAGCGCTAAACATTAACTGTGTTCAGTGTGCACTCTGATAATTGCCTATTTTCATGGTGCTTTTAATTACACCCACAATCAAGTCCATTAAGTTAGCATGATCCTGCCCTTATTTAATGAAAATCTCAGGAAACAAATGACATCTGCTACAAGAAACAGCAGAGTCTTCCCTTTGTCCCATCACGTGGCTAGGTTTTGGTAGTGCTAAGTGGGTTTTGTCACTGGCTGGAGAAAGTAAAGAATCAATGTGCTCAAGAAACCAAAGGATCAGTGTCCTGCAGGAAGGTGAAGAAAATAATAGCTCTGAGAGGACACGTCACATTACTCAGACATGGTTGCACCGACAGAGTAATCTTCGTCATGTGCCAAGGAACCTGCGATAAGCCCTCTCATAGTAGGATCAGTAATAAGATCAGTTACTTAATTCAAAGTGATTAAAACCAGGCTTGACTGCAAACAAATGAGGCAAGTCCGTGGGTCTGCACATAAAATATATATCACAAAATTAAAACCTTTCTGGGCTGTCATGTTTCATTGCTAGTGCTGGGCAAGCTATAAACCATTTTGGGGGCAAATGTAATACTTTTGCTCCAGTAAAAACAGGCTGCCTTGCCTACAGGCAGACTACTGCTTCGAGTGTATGTGACAAATACATTTTGCAGACAGAGGCCAGCTCAGAGGCACTGAGGACTCAGCATGCTCTGTCCTGTTTTTAAGCCAGTGCTGGGGCCCAAAGCACTCTGTGGTTGTAACTGGTCCCCCCACCTCCATAGGAGAGCTTGGCCTAAGAAAAACCATCCCGCTTCCACTCCAAAGATATTAGTTTCCTACACAAAAACTGATTTGGCTTTGCAACTGTACTAATCCCCTCCCTTTCAGCTTCAACACCACTTGGCTTACCCAGGCATGTGTGGAAGATGAGTAGAAAAGGCTGGGCAACCTGGCTCATCACCACACTGGACATCCAAACTGATGCCAGTGTCCCAGCAATGGCAGAAATGGGTTTGGGATTGGTGGTTGGGCAGGGCCATTTCCTAGAGCAGGCAACGTGCAGATATGCAGCAGGTACTGCGGCCATCAGTGACAGGCAGCCAGGTACAGGCAGGTGAGGCTGCACTAGACGCAAAAGAAGGGCTACAGAATTACCTGGTTTTAAATAGCTTCTTTTGATCCTGAAATTTGGTACAAATTGTCCCATGCCTGCAGTAATAGGATGCAACTGACAGGTGAGCGCCTGGCGATAGCAGGGGGTGGTGGAAGTGGCTGCCTTTAATGAGTTTTCATCTGGAATCTGACACGAGTGATGAAAGAGGATTTTCCATGCCACGGCCGACATCTGAGATGCCAGGAGCTGTGGTGGATCTGTGCAGATGCTTGGATGACAAATCGCACTGACAAACACTGGACTTAATTCTGTCCAGAAGAGCAGCTCAGCAAACATTCTCCTGATTTCTCTTCCCTCAGATGTGGCCACAGAGTGTTTCCAGCTATGGCAGGAAATGGATTTGGGATTGGTGGTTGGGCAGGGCTGTCTCCCAGAGCAGGCAACACACAGAGATCTACATTGGACATTCAAATCGATGCCAGTGTCCTGGCTCATGCACCTGCCTGCATCCCCTCTCTCAGACCCGGGTTTTGGTGTGAGCATCACGCAGCAGGGAAGAAGTTATGAAGCAAACCAAGCACAGCTTAAGCATTGTTTCCCTGGCTGAATGGCAGTTCAGAAGAGGCACGACAAAGGCAGTGGTTGTTCCCTGCCAGTTTCGTTCTCACTGAGGTTGAGGGGAGGGTTGGCAGCACCCTGCAGGCTCCCTCCCTGCCACCCTGAGCAGCTTCACAGAGAGGGCTGTAAGGAAGTGGGACACTGCCTGGCAATACCCATGGTGTTCACACACACGCATATCATGCTGGGGCATGTGGAAAGCATTGCCTGTTCCAGCAGTGATCAGCAGATGCTGCAGTCCCCCCACCAGTGAGGGGAAGGCTGGGGACCCCCAAGGATGGAGAAACCGGAGCTGTCAGCCATGAACCTGACAGTGACTGGCATTACCCACCTGCAGAGATTCTGATCACACCTTCCTGATTGAGAGGGTGATGTCTGCAAGTGGGGGAGACACCAGGGTTCAAACACACAGAGAGAAAGAGAGAAATGCTCTGAATCTGCCTGGGATGGGCAGGCGGGGGCAGTATGGATGGAGCAGATCCCAGGATTCGCTGTCAGTAAGGAGGCCTTATGAGAGAGCAGATCCCGGTAACAACATTGCTTGCTTTACCACTGTGTGGCTGTTACCTGCACACACGCATTTTAGGGCCAAGAGACTGCAGGCGCCCAAGGAAGATAGTCTCTGGTGCAGAGCTGCTGATGGTGCCAGGCTCACCCCACACCACCAGCATCTCCTTGCTCTTCTGTAGCCAAGACCTGATAGGTAACTGTCAGCCGGAAGG